>NW_026057580.1:55565471-55708205 GCF_023721935.1 Panthera uncia | reverse complement strand
ATATATTTATATATATATTTATATATATATATTTATATATATTTTTATATATATTTATATATATATTTATATTTATATATATATTTATATATATATTTCATTTCATTGGTTTTTGTGGGGTTTTTTTGTGGTTTTGTTTTTTTTTTTTTTTGCTTCCTACTTTTCTTATGCCTGCTTATGGTCTTTCTTTTCCACTCAAAAAGTTCTTTTTACCATTTCTTATAAGGCTGGTTTAGTGGTAATGAATTCCTTTAACTTTTGTTTGTCTGAGAAATTCTTTATCTTTCTTTCCATTCTGAATAATAGCCTTGCTGTAGAGTATTCTTGGTTACAAATTTTTTTGGGTTTTTTTTCAGCCTTTTGAATATATCTTGCTACTCTCTTCTGTCCTACAAAATTTCTGCTAAAAAAATCAGCTTATAATCTTATGGCATTTCCCTATTTTCTTTTCTCATGCTGCTTTTAAAATTCTCCTTTTATTACTGCTTTTAGCCATTTTAATTACTTTGTGTCTTGGTATGGACTTGGTTTTATTTTGTCTGGCACACTCTGTGCCTCTTGGATGTCGACTTCTGTTTCCTTCCCCAGGTTAGGGAAGTTTTTAGCTATTATTTCTTCAAGTAAAATTTCTGCCCCCTCTTCTCTCTCTTCTCATTCTCAGATTCCTATAATGTGAATGTGATTATGCTTGATGGTGTTGCTGAGTTGCCTTAATTTATTTTCTTTTTTAAAAATTATTATTCTTTTTTCTCTCTCTTGTTCATTTTGATTACTTTCTACTGCTCTTTCCTCCAGGTCACTAATTTGTTCTTCTGCTTCCTCTAGTCTACTATTTATTCCCTCTAGTGTATTTTTTTTTATTTTAGTTATTGAGTTATTCATCTCTGATTGGTTATTTTTAATATTTTCTATCTCTTGGTTGAGGGTCTCACTGAGGTCCTCTACTCTTCTCTCAAGTTAAGTGAGTAACTTTACCCTATTATTTTAACTTTTCTGTGAGGAATATTCCTTATATTCATTTATCACTCCATAAATAACTTAGGTCTTTTGCTCTAGTTTTGTTCTGTTCTTTCATTTGGGGCAATTCCTCTGTCTCTTCTTTTTGTCTCTGTCTCTTTCTGTATGCTAGGAAAAACAACTGTGTCTCCTGCTCTTGAAATTAGTGGCCTTATGAAGAAAAGGTCCTGCAGTGCCCTGCAGTGCAGTGTCCCCTATTCACCAGAACTTGATGTTTCTGGGATGTCTCCTATGTGTACTGAATGTGCCCTGCTGTTATGGCTGAACTGCATTTGCCATCAGTCCAGTGGTTTGCTGTAGTTCTTGTTGTGGGCAGGGTTGGGTCTCTGTGTTGTTAGTGGGCCAGTCTGGGGTCACCTAGGGTTTGAATTGAGTCAGACCAGGAATTTGACAGAGTTTAGTAGCACTAAACTGTAAGACACTCTTCCTGTGTTGGCTTCTGAGAAGCTTTCATTTAGGGTGGGAGCACTTGCAGTCAGACCTGATGTTTGCCCCCAGTCCACTGGTGGGGCCACAGTTGGGCTGGTTTTTGTGGTTATATTCCCCTGTCTCTAGGGCAGGAGTCACTTTGGAGTGGTGTTGGGCACTGTTGCAACCTTTTACACATTTCCAGGCTTGTGGTACTATTTTGGATGGGCTCCTGACAAGAGCATACTGGAGGCAGCAGGTTCACAGGAGAATTCAGGGGTGGGATGTGTGGTGCTGGCAATGTCTATGCTGGTCTGCTATGGAAAGGGACCTGTAGGCACATGTGAAAACTCCTTTCAAGGATGGCCAGGTTAGAGAAGGCAGATACACAGAAGTTTATGTGTTGGGGTAGGGGGGAGTGCTTGTTGTAAGCTATGTGGAAAATGTTGCACTGTGCTGGTTCCCACAGGTGTCCATGCATTTAGGCTTGGGGGAAGGGGATAAAAATGGTGCCTACCAGCTCTTTTTTTCTTGAAGTCTCCCAAAGTTCTCTGCCCCTCCAGCATATGCTCTGAGATTAGTAAATAAATCTTCCCATATTTCTCAGGTATTTTTCAAACTGCTGTTTCTATGCTGTATTTCAGCAGGGCTGTTGATTGTGCTCTTTAATGGCATGGACTCCACCCTCCAGGCTCTCCCAGAGCCCATCCTGTTGATTTGTAATATTCCAGGTATTAAGCCTCACTTATTGGTAGTCCCTCTACTTTTCAAAGTCAAATGTTATGGACCTTTACCTTTCTTATATAGGTCACCTGTGCCTGGTGTGCCTTCTGTGGGGATCTGGTCCTCTTCCCTCTCCTTACCTGCTGCATTCCTCCTTCCCCTTCCTGAAGACAGTTGCCCATGGGTCCATTTGGCTTCTGACTGCATCTCCACTCTTCCTACCCTATTCAATGTGACCTCTTTTCTATATTTAATTGTAAGGTGTCTGTTCTGTTATTCTGGGTCATTTTCTGGGCTATTCACATTGATATGGGTTTTATCTAGTTATATATGTGAGATAAGGTGAGATTAGTATCTTCCTCCACTGCCATCTTCCTCTGGATCTTTTTTTTATGATAGCCTCTCTCTATTATCCTAGGTCTATCAAAGACTTCTTTCTATAAGTAGCCTAAAATCCAAATTCCTTGAAAATGTGGTTCTAACTTTAAAATTTCAACTTCTTTTACTCCCACACAACTTATATTTGCTTCAAAACTACTTGTTATTTTGTAGCAGGATTTTTTACCAGGGTAAAAATACCTGGGATTACAATACCTGGGATTCATTGTCTCGCCACTTTGAAGAATGAAAAGGTGGACACAAAATGAGCAGCAGGCAAAAGTTTATTAGAATATAAGATTAGAAAGGAAGAATAGAAGGAAAGCTGTCTTTATAGAGGGGACATTTGAAAGTGAATCCCAGAGGACTGTAGGCAAGGGTCCTTGTTTTATAAGGTTCTGGTCAGTCCTCCCTTCCCTTCCCCCTTGTTGCTTCTCAGATTCTACCCATGTTGACCTGATAGCTCTAGGCTCTGGGTTGTCCATTACTGATTGACTCATTTCCATTGTATGAGCGGTGGTCTATGGCCATACTTTGGTCTTTTGTCAGATTCCTCCGGAGAAACCTGAGGGGGAGTAGGTGGGGTATGTTACATTCTTAAGAGAAATGTTATGCTTGAAGGGGATTGCCTCTAGTCAGACACTCCCAGCATTGTTCCAAAATAGGTGTTTTTCCCCACTAGGGACCTCAGGCCCTAATCTTTCCCCCTCTGCCTACTGAACCCTATCTTTTCCTATCATAATTTCCTTTAAAGAGATATTCACAAATTAATACCTGTTCCATAAATTGTCATTAGGGAAGTCAAGGGTGTCCAGTCACTAGTAATGAAACTTCTATTTTGTAGAACTTGAAGTCTCCATGAACAGCATTTAAGGGGAAGCTCCAGAACTCTGTAATCCCTGAACACTCACAACTTTGTCAGCACTATTTTCTTAGGGGCAACATCAAGAATGATTACATTATGCCCTTTATTTTTTTTTTCGTGTCATTACTATGGAAACCCTAGTCTGCCACATCATCTCTCATCCCTTAGAGTTTTGCTTCTTTTACATTCTGTACATCACCTTCTCTGCCCTCAACTCCCGCTTCCTCATCTCCTGATAACTTTTCAATGGGTTTCTGACACTCATTGTCAGTTACCAACATGCGCTGTAATAGCCCCACCATTTTCAGTGAAGTATCTCCACTTTCCTGTTATAACCACAACATGGATTTCTCCTGTGACTCTGGTTCTTATATGGCTCTATCAGATGGTGGTAGGTTTTTCCTACCCATTTTCTACCACACACTTTGGAAGAGATTCCTTTCTTCTTTGCTCCTTATTGTTGCTTTCAGACATTTGTTGCTCCCTTCTTCCTAAATCTTTTAATCTCTTATCACTAATCTATCACCACTCCTCCTTTTTGCAGACAACTACCACTCTCTATGGTCACTATTCCTCCTCCTTTTTTTTAATGTTTATTTATTTTTGAGAGAGAGAAAGAGAGAGAGAGAATGAATAGGGGAAGGGCAGAGAGGGAGACAGAGAATCCCAGCAGGCTCCATATTGTCAGCACAGAGTCTGATGCAGGGCTTGAACTCACAAACCATGAGACCATGACCTGAGCCGAAATCAAGAGTTGGATGCTCAACAGACTGAGCCACCCAGGCATGGCTCTATTCCTCCTTCTTTAATGTTAGGGCTGGGTTGTGCTCTCCAAGAACACTGCTATCCTAACTTTTTGAGATTTTACTATCCATGAAGATACTTCCAATATTCAGATCTCTCAACAATTTGATGCCCTCTGCTTCCCCACAGCCACATGTTCTCATGTTAATATTCTAGTGCTTACAACAAATGACTCCATTGTCTCAAAACCATACCTCCCACTTCCTGTCTTTTTGGCTCATTCCCTCTACTGCGCTAGCTCCAGGAATCCTGCAACAAGAAAGACATGTCTGTTTTTATGGCTTCTCAGTGTTTGTTAGCCTCTTAAATTCTCACTTTCCTCCTTGCTCAGATTAAATTTCCTAGTCAATTATTATAATCATTATGCTCCCTTTCATATATACTCAACCTTCTTGCCCTCCATGCAAATGAAGATGTCTGAAGAAAAACACACAATCATGCTGACTGGACACTTTATAATCATGATCATTAACCTCAAGTAGTTTCTTAATGCTGCCTAGTAATCATATTTCATTTTGCTATTCCTATTCACATATCCACTCAACCAGAGCACTGTTTCATAGTTTCTTTTTTCTTGAATTTCCAAAATCTCTTCTCTCATCCTCATTCTTTGCTAATGATGTGCTTGCTATTTCAGAGTCAGCCACACAATTTGCAAGATGTGGTGCAAAATGAAAATCCAAGACCTTTTATTTAAAAAGCAGGGAAAAAGTGGCATTGAAAACTTTTTCCTCTCCTGGTCTCTCTCTCACAATGTGATGGTGTTTTTTACCTATCATTTAAATCTTGTTCTAAGTAAGGAAGAAATTAAAAATTTAGGTTATTACCATGAATCTTACCATTCATCTTCATATTGTATAATGTCAGTTTTAAATGCAAATATGAGAACATTAACTTGTATGCAGAATCACCAAAATTACAAAATTCCAATTTTGTGGCTTATATATTCATATATATTTTGTTCTTACCAGAATAGAAGAAATGTTGTACAAAACTAACTGAACAGTTTCATTTCCACTGTTTTATGCATGCACGTTTTATCTAAATAATCAGTTTACTGCTGAGTAAGGAAGGACTGAAGGGAAAAAGAACTACAGGTTGCTCTGTCTTTCCCTTTGATATCATTATTTTCAGTGTAAATAGTCAACTAATATGGGGAAGTTACATAAGTAAAAGATATAACAGGGTTCTTTGGTCATTTGTGCTTCTTGGAACACTATTACCTTTTTTCTGAGTTGGAAACAAGTTCTTGTACAAACTGAAAGTGTGGCTTCTTGGGGTTCTCCATTCCCCAGACTAACTTGGTCAGAGACTAGCTTGCCTTGTGTTTGCTTGGAGTCTTGCTGAACTCCCATACATTGTGTGTCCACTGAACTTCTGTGTTCACAGAGCGTCATGAATGCTACGTGTGAAGGAGGAGTACATACCTTCTCTGCTCACCCTCATGCTCTTTTGTCCCATTGGACTTTCCAAAGTTTAAAGATAATATATTTAAGAATTTCATATCATCAACAATAGAGATTTAAAATGCATGGGGCCCTTCTGAGCATAGAGTCTTGTATAGTTGCATGGATTGTACACTCATAAAGCTGACCCTGTTCTATTTCATAAGAAGTAAAAATCATCAGAGAATTTTTATAATCTGCTACTACAGTGTCACCAATTTACCTCTGTGCCCTCGCCCTCAACTTCCCACTTATTATGATGAACATGCTTCTGTTTAAACTTTATCCTTTTACATATATGCTCTATTGTTCCCATTCCAACTATTCCAAATATTGCATTCTCCTTATTTCTCTCCTACATTCTCTAGATGTATATACTAGATCATTCTCATCAGTGAACATATTGTTTTTTTCTTTCCATAATAAAAAATAAAATAAAATCTGTTGACCCTGTCACTCAATAACACTACCATGCCATTCATCTCCCCATCCTTAAAGCAAAACTCCTTCAAAGAATTATTTATTCTTGCTGCATCCAATATCTCTCTTCCCATTCTCATTTAAATTCACCACCATTCAGGGGCACCTGGGTGGCTCAGTAGGTTAAACATCCAACTTCGGCTCAGGTCATGATCTCACAGTTTGTGAGTTCAAGCCCTGCGTTGGGCTCTGTGCTGTCCGTTCAGAGCCTGGAGCCTGTTTTGGATTCTATGTCTTCTTCTCTCTCCACCCCTCCCCACTCACGCTCTGTCTCTGTCTCTCAAAAAATGAATAAACATTAAAAAAAAATAAATTCACCACCATTCAAAACATCTATGATTACTAGTGACACCATTTTGCTAAATTCAATGGTCAGTTTATGGTCAAATACTCATTTTATATGCTGCAGCGTTTGACAAAATTGATCTCTCTTATCTTTGAAACCCTCTTTTTACTTGGCTTCTGTAATGGTTAATATTATGTGTCAATTTAGCTAGGTCATACTACCGAGATATTTTTACCAAACATCAATTTGGATGTCTCTGGTAAAGATATTTTTTAGATCAGTTTAATGCTTGGTAGACTTGGAGTAGAGCAGATTACCCTCCATAATGTAGGTAGGCCTGATCGAATTAGTTAAATGTTTTAGGGGAAATAAGTCTGCTGAAGAAGAGGGAATTTTGCTTCTAGGTTGCCTTTGGACTCAAGCTGCTACTCCTTGGGTCCCCAGCCGGCTGGCCTACCTACAGCCTCCACAATTATGTTAGCCCATATATTTTTATATGGAATCAATCTCATATTGCTTCTGTTTCTCTGGAAACTATAATATAGCTTCTAAGGCTCCAAAGTCATCCATCTAGTTCTGTTATTACCTCTCAAGCTACTCCAACTGAGTCTTTTTTTTTTTTTTTTGCTATTTCTTTCTCATTTTTCCTAATCTCTGAACTATGGAGTATTGAAGGGCTTGTCTTTGCCATTATTTTCTTTGCTATTTACATTCACTCTCAGGGTGATCTCATCCAAATATATGACATTAAATACCATCTAAGTACTAGTCTATCAAATTTTTCTCCAACACAAAAGTCTCCTCTGAACTTCAGGCTCATATTAAACTGTCTATATTGCATCCCCACTTGAATGTCAAACGGGTGCCTCAAATTTAACATGTTTAAGAATGAGCTCTTGACATGACCTCCCCAACTCAGTAAATAAGAGCTCTGTTATTCTAGTCACTCAGGCCAAAACTTTAAGCTATCTTTGACTCCTTTCTTTCTCTAATACTTCACATTAAAAATATAGCCACATCCCAACCATTTCTTAACATTTTCAATTCCAACTTCCTGGACCACACTACCAACTTCTCTCTCCTGGATTATTGTAAGACCCTACTAATTGGTGTTCCTGTTCCAGTCATTATCTTCTACCCAACTCTTCTCCCCTCTAACCCCCCTGCTGCCTAATTTTTACACAACAGTAAGAGTTATCCTGTTTGTCTTAAGTCAGATCATATCACTTTTTTCTGCTCTACACCCTTCTATCTTACCCAAAGTAAACTTCAAAGCCTTTAAAAGGCACTATGTTAGGGGCACCTGGGCAGCTCAGTCAGTTGAGCATCTGATTTCAGCTCAGTCTCTGACTTCAGCTCAGGTCATGATCTCACAGTTCATGGGTTCCAGCCCCATGTTGGGCTCTGCACTGACATTTCAGAGCCTGAAGCCTATAGCCTACTTTGGATTCTGTGTCTCCCTTTCTTTCTGCCCCTTCCCGCTTGTGGACACTCTTTCTCTCTCTCTCAAAAATAAATATTAAAACAAAAACAGAAACAAAAAACACTATGTTATATGAGACCCTGTTATTTTTATGCCTTTATTCCCCTCAGTTAGTCTGCTTCTCTCTTTTTCTTTAAATACATGAACCATACCCTCTCTTCAAGGCCTTTGTGACTACTCTTCTCTCTAACTAAATTGCTCTCTCCTAAGATATCTACATGACTCACTCACTTATCTCCTTCAAGTCTTCATTCAAATGTACCTACTACTTCTTAGTGAGTCCTTTCTTAGCCACCTCATCCAAACTTGCAACTTGTCCCAAACCTAGACACTATCCTTATCCTCCTATGATTTATTTTGTTCCTTGGCACTTTTAACTAGCTGACACACAATATATCTTACTTATTAATCTCTCTTATTGTCTTTTCCTCTGGAATGTGAATTCTATAAGAACAGAAGTTTCTATGTGTTTTGTTCACTGCCATATCCTTGGGGCCTAGGCCTGGGCTTTTCACATAGGACTAATTCTATAAATATTTCCTGATTAAATAATATAAATAAATGTTCTTTATTTAATACTTTACCCTCTCTTTGCATTCTTATCTGTAGAAACATCATGCAGATTCTGACTGTGGCTGACATGTCATTCCGGGCCAGTTGCCTTACCTGACAAGGTGAATTAGACTCTCTGCTTTTAAATTTCCACAAGAAAATATGAAATTTTTCCTTCTGTAATGAAAAACTGGTCTCATTGTGTTTTTTCTACAATTATCTCTCTCCTTTGAAATATACTAGAGAATAAAGTCTATTCATTATTGTATTCCAAACACCTAAAACATTGTCTGATGTGTAGTAGAGGCCATGACACATGTACATGGTCAAGAAGGACCACAAAGATGTAAAGACATCTAAAAATGGAAAGGATGTTATTTATGCCTGACCTTATTAAGAATGGGTGAAATCAACAGGAATTAGAATAAATTTGTTGGGAAATTTGGAAACTGAAGAATGTATTGTAAGTTCCTTATTGTGAAGTGACCATATAATTTTTTCATCCAAAGTAGGAAGCTTTTATAGTGAATGGGGGCACAATTTGCAACTAAACTGGGACAACAGGCATAAACTGGGCTTTTTCCTGGCAAACCTAGACTTTTGTATGGTGATTCCACTGAAGGGTGGCAGACTATGCTTCCCCACCCCCAATGTCTCTTTGGCATTAAGATTATTTTGAGCTGAGGAGAGCAGAGCAGGAGAAGCTCTGAAAACAATATAGTAGTTATACTTTTGTAAAGAAAACTTCCATTTATAAAGGAAATCTCCATTTGTAAGGGTGTCTGCCTCTTGTACCAGGAAGAGTAAAATGATTAAATCACCAGAAATTCTTATCAATGGAGAAGACAGAACTGAAATCTGAATAATAAGCCTTACCCTTGTTTGCCAGGCTTTTTTAACTAGCCCCCCTGCTCCCACACTACCATCTTTCATCTTTAGCTGAAAAAGGTATTTAGGTTGGTGGCTTGGGACTTCTTGGGGAGCTAGTTTCCTTGGGTATCTCCATTTGTCCGGGAAATATACATATTAATGAACTTCTGTTTGTTTTTCTCTTGTTAATATGTTTTTTTATTACAAGATGTCAGCCAAGAATTTGGAAGGTAAAAGGAAACTTATTTTTTCCCTTCCTTATTCTATTTCCAATGTACTAAGAGGTATAGGGGATATTTGAAGGTAGACACTTTGAAATTAGGGGGAAAAAGGTATCTTTATTTGAAATTAATTTTAAATGTCTTATCAAATGTGCTAATGTTAACATGAGCATATATTTAAAAGGTTTTGGGGTGCCTGGGTGGCTCAATAGGTTAAGCCTCTGACTTCGGCTCAGGTCATGATCTCAGGGTTTGTGGGTTCGAGTGCCGCATCGGGCTTGGTGCTGACAGCTTGGAGCCTGGAGCCTACTTCAGATTCTCCTTCTCTCTCTGCCCCTTCCCTGCTCTCACTCTGTCTCTCTCTCTCTCTCTCTCTCTCAAGATAAATAAACATTAAAAAATATAAAATAAAAAAATAAAAAAAATAAAAGGTTTTGCCCATTTCTGGATCAAGTTTCCAGACCATTTAAATGATAGTAGCGGAATAAAATATAAAAGTAACAGAAGGTACTATCAGTACATGAGAACTTTCAGTACATTTCTGGAAAATAGAAACAAATAAAAAAATGTTAATAGAGAAAAACAGTGAAAAAAGCTTCATTTCAATGTTAGTGCTATAGCTGGAAAAGGGAGGCAGCCCCAGCTCAATGTTGCCAAGTGATAGGAAGAGCTGGCTTAAAAAGTGGGAATGGAAAGAGGGATTAACTGAGTCTAGAAATTAAATTGTCTTTCTCTGTTATCTCAGTATATAAAACAGAAAGCAGCCGTATGTTACCTTCATGAAAACAAACAAACAGCATTCAAACAATCAAAAGATGTGCTTTCTCCAAAGAATTTGTTCCACTCAGATGGGGAGGGTTAAGGGTTTTGGTGTCTGTATTGATGCCCAGAGTAGTTCTCTTCTCATTTAAGTATCTGCCAGATTTTATACTTTGATAGCCAGCTACATGATCAATCATTCCAAAGCAAAGTCTGTCTCTCAACATGGCCCATTCATAGTAAGAAAGCTCACAATACAACCTCTAGACAATTTTTATTATATTACATAAAACCCAAATCAGATATATATTAGAGCAAACTATGAATTTGTATAAATGATCAACCAAAAGTACCAGACATTTGAGGAACATGAGTAGCATGAATTTGAAAGTCCAGGTAAACCAAGAAAGAAATTGACCTTAGATGAAACAGCCAGACAATACAAGAAAATGCTTTAAAAGATCTAATTTGTGCAGTGGGATAGCACATGTTAAGTTATACTCTCAGGGTGCCTGGGTGGCTCAATGGGTTGAGTGTCAAACTCTTGATTTTGTCTCAGGTAATGATCCCAGGTTTGTGGGAGCAAGCCCCACATCGGGCTCCATGCTGGGCTTGGAGTCTGCTTAAGATTCTCTGTCTCTCTCTCCCTGTGTTCTTCTCCCCTGCCTTCTCTCTCTTTCTCAAGTAAAAATAAGAATAAAAAAATAAATAAAACCCACTATATTCACATGTGCAGGGAAATTGTGACTTCTGATTTTCTATAACTGAGATAATATTCTTTAAATATTTCCCACACCCTGGAAGGGAAAAACTTTCTTGAGTCATGAGAACTTAGATTTTTATCATGTTAATAGCTTCTTTTTAGTTTAAAAGCTTCACCTTCAAGTTCTTGCTAAGTCTGTTCTAATTTCACCCTTTCTTGTTTCTAGTCTCCAAGATGGTATCTGAGGATTTTACAGGGCATCAGGAGGAGGCTTGCACTTTCTAACTTGTGGGATCTTTTGCTTGTTCTGGACCTTCTCTGGACCAAAGTGATGGTGGACCTAATCCACTTAGTTACGTGTCACTCACCCATTGCCCTCTGAAGTGGTGGCTGATAAACTGGTCTGTTCTCTTTTGGCTCATTCAAGCCCTGAGGCCTCCCCTGTTGACTTGGTTCTTTCAGTCATTTTGGATATTTCTGATACCAGTTATTAAATCTGTTCCCTTTATCTTTTTGTTTTGAAATAATTTCACATTTACAGAAATGTGGCAAAAAATATACAAAAATTCCCATGTACTTAAACACACTCCCCAAATGTCAATATTTTATAATATTTATCATTTCCTTTTGTGTATATGGGGGAGGATATATTACTTTTCTGTACTATTTTACAGCAAGTTGCACACATTATTCACATTTACCCAAAATACTTCCATGTGCATTTCCTAAAATCAAAGAGATTCTCTTATATAATAACCATAATAAGTTTATCAAAATAGGTAAAGATTGATATACTATCATTATTTAATGTCATAACTTTATTAAAATTTTATCAGATATCCTATGAATGTCCTTTATAACAACAAAAGAATTCTGGTTGAGGATCATGTACCATACTTACTTGCCAAGTAGTCTCCTTTAATATGGAACAATTCCTTGGTCCTTCTTTTCTCACACTAATATTTGAAAAGTACAGAGTATTTATTTCATAAAATCTCTCAATACATATATATATCTATATATATCTATATATATCTTAACGTTAATTTATTTTTGAGAAAGAGAGCACAAGCAGGGAGGGGCAGAAAGAGAGGGAGACCGAAATGAGCCATGCAGGCATATATTTTTGACAGGGACACCATAAATAATTACTTTTTGATTTCTAACCTAATCTTTTTTCCCCACAGCAAGTAGCTATGAAGTCACTTTGTTCTTAGAAAAGAAATTATTTGGCTTTCTAGCCAACATTGTCAGCAACTTTTTCTGTTTAGGAAATATCCTGAGTTTCCATGGAATGCGATTCGGGTTCTCCCACTCTGTAAACAGGGATAACACCTGATTTCATCCTGAAAATCCTTCTTCATATTTGGAAGATGGGGAGAAAGATCCTTTTGGTCTTTTTTTTTAAATTTTTTAAATGTTTTCATTTTATTTTTGAGAGAGACAGACAGAGAGAGAGACAGACTGCAAGTGGGGGAGGAGCAGAAAGACAGGGAGACACAGAATCTGAAGCAGGCTTCAGGCTTTGAGCCATCAGCACAGATCTCGAATCCACAGACCACGAGATCATGACCTAAGCTGAAGTTGGATGCTTAACTGACTGAGTTACCCAGGGGCCCCAAGATCCTTTTGGTATTAACTTTTCTACCTAACACTCTGCCTCAGGTGGAAACAAGAGAAAGTTGCATCCACAAAACAAAAATGAAACTCAATGATTAAAAACAAAAGAACATGAAGAAATTCTTAGAAATTGAAAATATGGCTGCCAAATTAAAAAAAAAAAAAAGAATACAAGAGAAGTTCAAGGATAAAGTCCACGAAACATTCCAGCAGATGGAACAAGATGGATAGACAAGATAGACAAGATATAAGACAATATAAAAGACGATCCCAATTAATCAATGAAGAGCCGAAATAGAGAACAGAAAATTCTGTTAATATCCAGAATATCAATAAAGTGTGAGGGCAACATAAAATCATTATCAGGCATGAAATAAACCTGGTAATTTCTCTTAACACCTTATCTAAAAATGTTACTCAAATATACTTTTTAACAAGTCACACCTCTGGTATTGCCAGGCTCATATCAGAGACCCTAGAACAGTAAGAAGAGACTGAGAGTGGCTATATCTTCTCATGCTTGACCAATTTTAAATAAGTGGTATTAGTAACAGTTGTATATCAAAGGGAAACTTCAGAGTTGTAAAAATCTAGTGCCTCCATCTTGGTTTGGATTCTAAGAAAACATTATATTGCTTACCTGTATCTGTTGGCATCTTTCTGTCCATCACTTTATATAAAGACACAGGTGTCTTCTTCCAATAAGAAAACACCAAATGCAAACAGAAGTTTTTGGCTAAAATAAATTTTTAAAAGCTATATAAAAAAGCTGTATTTCCAAAAAGAGCCATATTTCAAATAATGCACAAGATAAGATAACACATGATTTTAAGAAATTGGTAGAATGGAAGAGAAAATTCTGATTACCTTTGGTGCTGGGAACCATTACCATCCTCGTATAGAACAGTAGTTCTAATAATGGCCCATAATGAGAGATACACAACTGGCAGTAAAATATCTTGCTATACATTGGAAAATAGCTGCATGGTTATAACCGTTGGAGACAATTCTTCACAGGTCTCATATTTATGCATATCTTCAAAAGCATTAATAACTAATCTAAAGTGTCTCTTCAAGTATATTTGTAAAGCAGGTAGTCTTGGATGATAAAAAGTATCTCTCCCTGGAGCAGAGTTTCTTATATTCCAGGGTGATAAAAAATAACATTTACCTCTGGAGGGGAAGATGAGCAGGTAAGAAGTGGGGCTCAGGGAACCAGTACAATGATGTTTTAATGACTACTGCTATTGCTGTATGAACAATATTTGTCTCTGATCTGGGAGCTTCATATCTTCTGCCATTATCTATGAAAATGTACTGGGCTAATTGGTGAGCTTGCAAGAAGTAAAATCTCAGACCATTTGCAGCTCCTGGTAATTACACTGTGAATTCTTTTTATCAGATTTTAACTTTTGGAAAACTAATATTTTTTTCATCTTATTTTTTTAAAAATATTTATTTACTTTAGAGAGAGAGACAGACAGACAGACAGAGCATGAGCCAGGGAAGGGCAGAGAGAGACAGAGACACAGAATCTGAAACAGGCTCCAGGCTCTGAGCTGTCAGCCCAGAGCCTGACTCAGGGCTCAAACTCACAAACCTTGAGATCATGACCTGAGCTGAAGTCAGATGCTTAACTGACTGAGCCATCCAGGCACGCCTGGAAAACTAATATTTTTAAAAAGTAGCACCAAAAATATAAGATGGGGCTCCTGGGTAGCTTAGTTTACTTATTTTTTTAAAAAATTTGTTTAACATTTATTTACTTTTGAGAGACAGAGAGAGACAGAGCACAAGCAGGGGAGGGGCAGAGAGAGAGGGAGACACAGAATCCGAAGCAGGCTCCAGGCTCTGAGCTGTCAGGACAAAGCCTGACCCGGGGCTCAAACTCCCAAACCATGAGATCATGACCTGTGCTGACGTCGGCCACTTAACCAATTGAGCTGACTCATGCTGTCTCTCTCTCTCAAAAATAAATAAGCATTAAATATATATATATATATGATAATTAAGGGTATGTTTGCAAAATATGTGTAAGACTTGTACACTGAAAACTACAAAACATTGTTGAGTAAAATTAAAGAAGACCTAAACAAATGGACAAGTAACTCCTTGTTCAGGGGTTAGAAGATTCAATAGTTTTAAGATGCTAGCTCCTCCAAAAATGATCCACATATTCAACTAATTCTCATACTAAGTCCTGCAGGCTCTTTTTGTAGAAATTGATAAACTGGTTATAAAACTTACATGGAATTGCACAGGATTAAAGGTAACCAAAAACTAAAAAAGAAGAACACATTTGGAAGGCTATACGTCTTGATTCAAGTATTGTTTTAAAGCTACAAATTTCAAGATGTTGTGGTATAGACATAAATATGAATATATATCAATGAAAAGGAATAAAAAATTTAGAAATACAACATTAGATGATAAATCAATTTTCAACAAAGCTGGTAGTTAAGTGGGGAAATGATTTTTTTTTCTAAAAAGATGCTGAAACAACTAATAATCAAATATGGGAGAAAAATAAACATTGGTCTTTACTTGACATCGTACACAAAATGTCTCTTGAAATAGTTCACAGAGCTAAACACTAAAAAAAAAATTAAGCTATCAAGTGTAGAAGGGAACAGAACAAAATAGATTAACTTGCAGTAGGCAATTCCTGGATAAAACACAAACAAGCACTTATTACTAAAAGAAAATTTGTTAATTTGGATTTCATAAAATTTTTTTTTCTTTAAAAAATATCATTACGAAAATGAAAAGCCAAGACAGACTGTGAGAAAATATTCTCTTGCTCCCTCAATCATCATTAATCATTTAAAGGACATTTATCCAGGAAGGAAAAAAAAAGCCGTAACAAAACAAAGAATCCTTACAATTAAATAACAAGGAGCAACCAAATTTTAAATAAGTAAACGAAGATATACAAATGTCCCCAAAGCACATGAAAAGATGCTCAAATATACTAGTTATCAAAGACATGCAAATTAAAACAACAATTATATCCCCCTACACATTGATTAGAATTACTAAAGTCAAAGTCTAATTGTATCAAGTGCTTGCAAGGATTTGAAACAGCAGGAATTCTCATACAGTGTTGGTTTGGAAACAGTTTGCCAGTTTCTTATACAATCACACTTACTATACTACCTGTTGAATGATATCCCCCCAAATTCATATGTTAAAGTCTTAATCCCTAGTACCCAGATATGACCTTAGTTGGTAATACAGTTATTGCAAATGCAAGTAGTTATGTGAGGATAAGATCACACTGGAATAGGGTGGGCCTTAGCCCAGTATGACTGGTATCCTTATAAAAAGGTGAACTTTGGACACAGAGACAGACACTTAAGGATAACGCAATGTGAAGATAAAGGCAGATATCAGGGTGATGATTCCACAGCCAAAGATTGCCAGCAATTTACTGGAAGCTAGGAGAGAAACAGAAAAGATTCCCACTGATAGCTCTCAGAAGGAATCAACTCTGCTGACTCCTTGATCTAAGACTTCTAGACTCCAAAACTGTGACACAATACACTTTGTTCTTTAAGCCATCCAGTTTATGGTACGTTGTTATAGCAGGCTTAGCAAACTGATATGCTACTCATCCATTCCACTCTTATTTGAAGAAAAATGAAAATATATGTTCAAAGGAGAATTCTACTGGGATGTTCACCTCAGGTTTATTTATAAAAGCTGCAACCTAGAAACAACTTAAATGTCCATCAGCAGTTTAATGGATAAATACATGAATTTTTGGTATACTTATATGATGAAATATTACACAGTAATGAAAAGAACAAACTGCTGATACAAGAGGAATGAATACATTGAAAAAATGTAACTATGCTGGGTGATAGAGGTAGGAAAGAAAAATAGATTCTACTATAATAGTTTCATTTATACAAAATTTTAGAAAATTTATACAGTCAGAAATCCAATCAGTATTTGGGAGGACAGAGTTTGGACGACTGAGTGGGACAATAGGGGATTGAGTGTACCAAGGGACATTTTCCCAGTGATGGAACTACACTTTGATTGTGGTGATACTTATATTTGTCAAAATTCATTGAACTCTGCACTTAAAATGGGAACTTTTATTGGTAGAAATTATACCTCAATAAATTTGATGTTTATAATGCATTAAAAAGTTACTCAAGATAGAATACATACACAAATAGTAACAGTTGTGTACTTTGTTTTAATTTTTCATGCTATATTCAGTTTCTTATAATAATAAAACCTGTAGCTATATAAAGTCATTATTTTTTTAATGAATATACTTAGGATCTCTGGCATTGTCTCAAAGCTGTCACAAAGAAAGTTGTTGGGTACTTTGGTACTGGCTAGAAGTCTGGGAAATGTTGGGAATGAACTCAAATATATATATATTTTAAAAATACATTGCTTGCTCTGGGGATTTGGATTATTGATAGGAAGGGTTACTTTTCACTTAGAATTTGTTAACTATATAGTGTTTGTCATGTTTATGCAATATTATGTCTATCTATATTTATACCTGAAATGATAGATTTAGGTGTGGATTTATTTTCATATATGCATCCACTTGACTATACTTGTTTATCTTTAAGAGAGTTGGTTATGATAGACTATCTCAGAGAAAACTTTTGATCAACAGAGGTAACTAACAGGATTGAAAACCATCAAAAACTTAATTGGCCTATACTCAGGTCTTCTCTATGAGGGCTTCAAGGTAGTAGTCTCAAACTTGGCTGGACACGTAATTACTTCAAAAATACTTATGCCTGAATCCTATTTCTATTTAATTCTTAATTGTCCAGGAAATGGAATTAAAAAAAAAATTGTGCCAGTTTATTAACATGTGAATGCAATGTTGATAAATGCCCTGGGGCATTTTCCAGTATTGCTGTATGACTGATAACCTGTATTAAGTTAGTAGCAGCTCAATGTTTCTTGACTCTGGATGACTCCCTGGAGCTCGTGTATGAATCATTTGGTTTCTGTGGATAAAAGGCATTTTAATAGGGGTTTTTTTCTATGCAAATTACTACCTTTACAATTCCTTATTTGAAGCTTTTACTTCATAGTCAGAGAGTTGTGGAATTGGTTGCTTTAGAGATAGAAAATTATCGATTGTTAAAAAAAAGGTATTTCAGAACTGAATTTCTAAACTATATTTTTGTTCAGTATAAATTCCTTTGGTTCAATTTAGCATAAAGGACTTAGAAATATCAAGGCATGGGCATTCCATAGTGATTTTCCCCTAACTTAAATACCAATGTTACACTCAGTATTAATTAATAGAAGGAATCTGTAGCTTAAAGAGTTTTAGTTGTATATTATTCATTCTTAACTGATCACTTTCTAGGTTAGTATTATAATAGACTGGATTGTGTCCCTGCCAAATTTATGTATTAAAGTTCTAATCCTCAGTACATCAGAATGTAACTATATCTATAAAGGTAGAGACTTTAAAGAGTAAAATTAGGCCATTAGGGTAGACCCTGATCCAGTATGACTGGTATCCTTATGAAAAGAGATTAAGACACAAACACACAGAGGGAAGACGATATGAAAGCACAGAGAGAAGGTGGCCACCTACAAGACAGGGGGAAGGCCTCAGAACAAACCAAGCCTGCTAACACCTTAGCTCAGACTTCTAACCACAAGAGCCAAGAAAAGAAATTTCTGTTTAAGACACACTTCCGTGATGCTTTGTTATGGCAGCTCTAGCAAACTAATACAGTGGTTCTCAGTACTGGTTGCTCAACAGCAACAAGTGTAGCTACAATAAAAATAAAATGATGCCCATACCAATTAAATCATAATGGGAGGGGAGGGAATGTAGGGAGAATGGGCTCTGATTTGGTTTTTTTAAATAAGGTCTCCATGTGATTTTTAGATCATTGCAGACAGGCTTGTATTTAACTGACTTCTTTCTGCTGCAAAGTTGCCTAGTGAAAATAACTTGAAAACTAATAAATATATCATAAGTTCTTTGCAAACTATTCAGGTTCTATTTGTTATTTTGGCAAGTTCCTTAAATTCCTTAAGTTCCTTAAATTATTTAGTATTCATTCTTCATGTAATAGAAAACAAGAGTGAATGGGTTTAAATTTTTATCCACAATTGAAATAGATTCCTTCTTGTGTGGCTAATGCAGGGAGACATTATTTATTCTATTGTAATACTTCCCTTAATAGACAGATTTTGATATGTTCCATTGTTCCCAATGGGACAGCATAGCCCCAAAGAAAATATAAATGCCAAGATTTTAAACAATTTCATGGGTACTTTAAGGATCAATGCCAATTATTAATTTAAAGTTTATAAAATGTTTTGGCTTGATTTCTCCAGAGAGGAAGTGCTATATCAAATATAAAGAGAGAGAGAAAATCCTAAAACAGTAAAGAACACAAATAAAAAAGCTGTAGCTGTAGAGACTAACCACAGGAAGAATGAGGTGTCCAGAAGGACCACTTAAAATTTAGTTCTTTCCAACTATTTCCAAACAAGTTCTGCTGCTTGCTAGACTAAAAATAGGTAAGACACTTAGCACATATTAAAAATTATCTGCATGCTGGAGATGCTACAGGAACTGATTGCTGTAACTTGGGATAAAAGTCCCCTGGAGACTGGTTGGTCTATTAATCAGTTCTGTGACAAACAGAATACAGATTTTAAGACCAGAGCATCAAATGCTAGCATGGATGCTCAAATTCAAATTCTAGTTTTCCTCCTTCTCTTCTTTATTTGGTGAAGTTGGGCAAATTATTATTAATTATTATTATTGTTATTGTTATTATTATTTTAATTTGTGTGACTTGTTCTGCCTCAGAGATTTTCTGTGGTAATTTATTTAAGCCAATAGTCAACGCTCAATGTTAATTTATATCAGTCATCATCTATTACAACTGTGTAGAAATCTTTCCTTCTCTGCCTTCCTATATCACTTGGGTACCTGATACATTTTTTTCTCTTCTTACTGTCTTTTATACTGGACACACTAAAAATTTATGTTCCATTTGTTGTTATTCTGTATTAACAACACAGCAGTATGTTTTCATCTTAGTCTTCACTAGAAATTATCCCATTGGTAATATCTTGAAAAATAAGCTCCTAATCTTGTCAATTATAAGTATCTTACCTGGCATCCTTAGTTCACCTTAGAAGGAGAGCGTAACTCTGAGATGGTTGGTAGCTAAGATAAAGAAGGAAAATGAAAGGTAGTGTCAAAACACCCCAATAAATCAGAGAAAAAAGTCCCCATTTCTTAAAGAAACTATTCCACTTAACTTTACCTACACAGCCAGCTCAACCTAATAACCCTTCAGTTATTCCCTTTGGATCATTACTTGATTCATCATTTCATGAACCAGCTACACTACAACCCCACCCTAGGTGAACACCAGGGTCAGGTGCTTAATTGCTATAAAATCCTAATCCATGTCAATATTTCTTTCCTTTGAAACTCCAGCTATTCCTAATTACTCTTAAACTTTAACATCCGTGACTTTCAATTATCCTTTTTATCTATAACATATTTAGGTATTTAACATTTAATACTTAATTAAATGTTAAAATTAAAATTAAATAATTAAAACTAAATTAAAATTAATGTTAAATTTAACATTTAACATTTGAGTATGTTACATGTGGAACACGATGATATATAATCATGTTTCACATATAACTGTTAGAGGGGTAAGCCTTTTATTCCTCAAATGGTTCCACTACCCATAAAGAAAGAGACTATATATGACTTTTTGTCTCCTGCAGACCCTAGAATAGTAATAGGTACACAAAAGGCACATACATATTAAGCTTGATCCCATGGTTAATTATTCATTTTGAATGAAACATAACTGAAAAAAAGAATTGGTGTCATTTTTTTTAGTATGTTTTAATGTACTATATGATGAATTTCTTATTTGACACCATTGTTCTTAAGAGATCTGGTCTATCCTTATTTGACCATAGTCAAGACTAGAGATCAAGTTAATCCCTTACAAACACAAAAGCTCTAGACATACTCCCAAATTCTGAGAAAAATGATACATTGCTTTTGAGTCAGTAGTTTTATTTTATGTACATTAATATATTGCTAGAATGTTTTACGTTATTAATTTTGTTGCCTAATTACATGTTCAAAGAAATATTCCTTGTTTGGCTTGAACTCATTAAATGATATAATATAATAGAAACACATTTCTTACATAGTAAATTTATGTTTGCTTTTAAAATTTATTTTTGTTCAACCCTGTTTGTCTTGAGTTGAATAGAAAGTGTAAGGCATGCATGAAACTCTGACTACATAGATAAAAAGTAGCCCATTTATCATAAGCTCTACCGGGTGATTCATTACTTTATGCTTATAAAATGGGGAGACATTTCAGAGTGTGTGTCTTCTTAAAACTAATAAAATATCACAATGTGGAAAGAAAGCAAATTTTTCATTTTGGAAGATGGGTTAATGTTGCCAGATTACAAGCCACAATTATTACATTCTATTCCAATGTATTAACTGGAATGTTCTATTCTAATTTCACTGGGATTATAACTGTTCATGTCCCCAGTACCAGAGATTGGGAAATAAGGAGTCCATGAAAAGAATCCCCTATAAGAATTTATATAATTATATGTATATAATATGTAATTTGCCATTTTTTAACTTGTAAAAAAGGTTAGACAAGAAGAAAGTTGGCTTACCAGAGTGGACAATATTAGAAAAATAGCATATTGTTTACCAAATTCAATTAAATCCTAAATCTGTAGTTACAATTGTGTTTACCTATGCAGAGTTTTCACATAAGTGCTATTTTCTAAAGTAATATCAGAACTTTCAAATTGGTTCACAGAAGAGAAGCAAAATGACCATGACAATCAAGTTCTTTCAAACATAGTGATCAATGGAAATTTTCCCAGAATTCAGCTACTACCTTTTAAGCTAATCGGGGTTTCTGACTGGAAAGACTGAAAAACATTTACAACAGGATTTTATTCTTATTAAAACATTTCCTGGTGTCATTAGATAAAAAATAAGCATACAAATTCTATTTTTCTTAGTCACCATAGCATGTAGTTCAAAAGCAGGTAGAACAAAAAGGAAAAGAATTAAAATTACCTATAGACTCACTAACAGCATGATGAAAAGTGAGTGAATACACGAAGTGAAATTTACATGTAAATACAAATAAACGTTTCAGACCAGCACAAGTCTGTAGAATCTACACCAGAGCAGAGTCAGTCAGGAATTTCATGGAAGTCTCCTGAAACAAGAGCAAAATTACTCCATCATTAAAGAAACTTCTTCACTATACCAATGGAAAAAAAAAATTTGTAGTAAGATATCCAAACGCCTTCTTCCACTCATGCTCATACTACCACTTATATATTGTGGGTACAGGAAAATCAAATACATATAAACATGAACCAAAGAAAGAACTCAACATCTGTGGAAAGTTGTACAAAGTAACAAGGAATATAAGAAACAAATATTTTAAGCATAATTTTGAAAAGTCTTTTTTTTAATAGCCCTTTTAAGGGCTTTGATATATGAAAGGAAAATTATAATGCAACATTCCAAGAAGACTTAAATATAATTGCAGACTAAAGAGCACCAGAAACTAGAAATTTAAATCTCAGAATAAAAATAGGTAAATTCCAAGCAATTGTGAAGTAGAATTTGACCACAGGGAAGAAGTTAAAATAAAATAGAAAATCTCAGATAAGAAAACTGAATTACATGATGCACAAGGGAATATAGGCAAGGCTAAAAATATAATAAGAATCAAAGACGATAGAAGTCAAAAGAGGCAAGTGGTGCCTGAGTGACTCGGTTGAGCATCCGACTCTTGGTTTCAGTTCAGGTAATGATCTCGCAATTTGTGGGTTTGAGCTCGACATCAAACTCCCCACTGAAAGCATGGAGACTGCTTGGGATTCTCTCTCCCTCTGTCTGTCCCTCCCCTTCTCTCTCTATCAAAATAAATAAATAAACTTAAAAAAAAAGTCAAAAGAGCCAAGAAAATTCAACTGAAATGGAGAAAGGCATAAAATAGAGAGTGAACAAAGACAGTGAAAATTGGCAGAAAACCGGAACAGAGATCATCTTTAAAACGATAATTCAAGGAAACCTCCTCAAAACAAAAGATAATCTGAATTTACACAATTCCCATATACCTGGGAAAATGGAGCAGAATGGTCTACTTCAAGACTTACATGAATAAAAGCATCAGGTTTTAAAAATGAAGAAAAAAATCTCTGGGTCTCCAGGCCAAAAGAGCCTTAATTAATTACAAAGGAAAGAAAGTCATGTCAACATTTAATTTCTTAAGAACCACATCACATTGAAAGCAAAAGAACAGTAGAGCAAAATCTTAAGAAAAGTTTTAAGTTTTAAAAAGTTTTAAGAAAACCAAGCTGTCCTTCAAATATAATAACTATAGAAATAAAATTAAATGTGAAAAACTCAGGGAACACTGGACTAATGAGATCTGAGGAGTCTAGTAGAAAACAAGCTTAACCCTACCAGGAGACAGTATGAGCAAAAATGGATTAAATTTAATATTGTAAATTTAAAGATAAGACACATGTGAGGGTAAATATGAAAAATTAGTACGTGAATGCTATGTGTTCTAATAAAGTTAAAAAAGAAACAGAACAAAATAAATGGCAAATGAAGAAAGAAAAAAAAAGAAAATCTTTTTTATTGCCACATAGATAATTGGTGAATGTCAAAAAATATTCTTTAAAGATGGTGAACTATGTGTAAAAATCTAAATGTGGAAAGAGGAGATGAAATTCTAATATAAAAGTACCACTGGAAAAGAAACAAAAGCCTTTCTAGACACCAAAATACAACCTAGAGCACATAGCAGGAAACACAATTAGCAGGACAGAAAATACTAAAGCTGAAGCTGAATAAATATAAATATATAATAATATATATATATAATATATAATATATAATATAAATATATTAGTAAATACAAATAGGCTTAACCTTAACTCACTCTTTAAGGGAAAATGTTTTCAGGTTAATTCAAAAAGGAAAATCCAATTATATTCTATATAAAAAAAAGGCTTTTAGAATACAGTTATTCAGAAAGACTAAAAATAAAAGATGAGTGAATGTATAGCAGGTAAATACAACAAAATAGGCTTTGGGATCTCAATATCTAAATGTACATTTCACACCAAAAGGATCAAAAGGAAAAAGAACAATACTTTATAATGCTAACAGGCCTAACACTGTTTCACAATGAAAGCAGAATGAGTTTGATAATCTATATGCCAAGAAACATAGCAACAACTTTAATAAAATAGAATTTTAATAAAATAGGAATTGCAAACAGAAATGAGGTAATGTTGGACAACTTTGATACACCTTTATTGTAAGATATTTCACATGAACACAAAAAAAATAACACAAAAGAACTTCTCAGGTGCACATATTCATAAAACAATGATAGCATATTCACAAAGAGAAGCTCAAGTTGCATGAAATGGAAATAATACATTAGTCACAATGCAACAAAACTATAAATAAATAGAAATCAGAATGGCAATAAAAATACTTCCACAGAAATCTTTTAAGCTATTAAATTACTTTTGGGTCTAAGAGGAAATAAAAACCAAAATACACATTATTTAATAAATATTACAAAGAAAATGTAAGTTAACAAAATCTATAGGATACAATAAAATACAAAAGTTTCGATCTATAGGATGCAATTAATGATTAGAAGAAAATCCAGTCTTTAATGTTTAATTTTTAATTTTTATTTGTTTTGACAGAGAGAGACAGAGAGTGGGGGAGGGGCAGAGAGAGAGAGAATCTCAGGCAGGCTTCACACTGTCAGCACAAAGTCCGATGCAGAGCTTGGACTCAGGAATCATGAGATCATGACCTGAGCCAAAATCAAGAGTCAGACATTTAACCAGCTTAGCCACCCAGGTGCCCCCCACATATTCTTTAATATTTATATAAATGAAAATAAAACATGAAAGTAAGTAAATTAAGCTTATGGCTTGAAAAGAATAGGAAAACTCTCAAAAGAAACTGAAGGAAAAGAAAGAAGGAATGACCTAACATCAATAAAAGCAAAAATTGAGTTAGAAAACAAAAAAAGAAATAGAACAAATGAATAAATACGTATTTGGATCATGAAAAAAATAACAAAATAAAAAAATCCTTGGATTCTTAATAAAATAAAAAGAAGAGCACAAATACACAAAATAAATAAAAAGGTAAAAGAGCCACGTAAATAAAAGCAATCTCATAAGAGATGATTTTGCACATTAAGATGAAAAGTATTGATGACCATTACACATCTATCCGAATGGCCAAAATCCAGAACACTGACAACATCAAATGTTGAAGAGGTAGTGGACCAACAAGAACTCTCATTCATTGCTGATGAAAATGCAAAATGATACAATCACTTTCAAAGGCAGTGTGGTACTTTCTTTCAAAATTAAGAATTCTTTTACCATGTTACCCAGCAATGGCACCCATTGGTACTTAAACAAACTGAGAACTTATGTCCACACAGAAATCTTCACCTATGTAGATGTTTTCAGCAGCTTTATCCATGATTCACAAAGTTTGGAAGCAACCAAGATGTTCTGTAATAGGTGAATGGATAAATATTGCCAAAAATAAATGAGCTATCAAGACATGAAAAGACATCAAGGAATCTTAAATTCATATTGCTATGTGAAAGAAACCTATCTGAAAAGGCTACATACTGTATGATTCCAACTATATGATATTCTGGAAAAGGCAAAACTATGGAGACAGTAAAAAGTTGGGTGGTTTCCAGGGGTTAGGATGGAGGAAAGGATGAATAGGTAAAGCCCAGATGATATTCAGGGCAGTGAAACTGTTCTGTATGGTACTATAACAATGGATATATATCATTATATATTTGTCAAAATGCTTAGAATGTACAACATCAAGAACGAGCCCTAATATAACTTACAGACTTTGAGTGGATAATGATGTATCAGTGTAGGTTCATAGACTGCAACAAAAGTGCCACACTCTGGTATGGAATTTAGATAGTAGAGGAGGTTGTGTGGGGAAAAGTAGTATTTGGAGATTATGTAGTTTTCACCCAATTTTGTTATGAATCTACAATTGCTAAATAAATAAATAAATAAATAAACACACCGACTTAAACAAAATCTTGATGCAATAGATGGTTTAATGCATTTCTAAAATAAAAATAGAAGATTCTCAAATCACTGTCCCTCCAACAAGCATAGGCTCAGATGATTCAATGGGGAATTAATACTTAAACTTGATAACAATTATATAAAAAAAGAAAAAGCTACAGATAATTGATTAATCTTGATGCAAAAGTCCTAAGTAAAATATTAGCAAACAATCCAATAGCACTTTTCAAAATACATCAAGACCAAGTGGGTTTTATTATTGAATGCAGGGATGTGTCATATTAAAACAAAAATCCTGTGATTTTCCTCAGAGATGAAGTCTAGCAAAGGTTTAATAAAAAATTCATTCTTGATATACAGACCTAAACCTTCAAAATTCTATTTTATAGGATCAAAAACTGAATTTAGTGATTTGTCACGTATGTGCAATACCCAGCGCTCATCACAAGTGTCCTTCTTAATACCCATCACTCATCTAGTCCATCTCTCACCCACCTCCCTCCATCAACCCTTAGTTTGTTCTCTATCATTAAGAGTCTTTTGTGTTTTTTTTCTCTTTCTTCTCTTCCTCCCCCTTCCCATATGTTCATCTGTTTTGTTTCTTGAATTCCATATATGAGTGAAATCATATGATATTTGTCTTTCACTGATTGATTTATTTCACTTAGCATAATACATTCTAGTTCCATCCATGTCACTGCAAATGGCAAGATTTCTTTTTTTTGATGGATGAGTAATAACCCATTATATATGTATATATATGTGTGTACACATATATATACATATGTGTATATATGTATATACATATATATATATATATACATATATGTACACACACACACACACCCCACATCTTCTTTATCCATTCATCAGCCAATGGATATTTGGGCTCTCTCCATAGTTTGCCTATTTTGATAGTGCTGCTATAAACATTGGGGTGAATGTACCCCTTCTAATCTGTATTTTTGTTCCAAAAAAAAAAGATCAAAGAACTTCATTTGGAAAGCAACTTTGATAGTGATTACCTATGAGGTGGGAGAGTTACAATGTTTTGCTTCTTGGAAACTAGTGGTTAGTTAAGTATTTTTATATTACTTTTGTATATTAGCAATTATTTATTAAAAAATTAAACTGCTTTAATAAACAGTAAGAGTAAAATTTATTCATATGGTTTCTAGCTATACAGAAATTTAATATTTTTGCCTGCTTGTTTCTTTGTTAATTTTGCTGGGAAAATGCAACATATAAAAAATCTTAATTATATAATTTACCATGCTAGAAGAGAAGAAAAGCCATATCCATAGACAATGAACAAGCATTCGATCTAATTCAATATCCATTTTGATAGTATTAATTAGTAAATCCACATATTAGGAAACAATGAGAGTCATAAGAACTAAAAGAGACAAGGTTGAATGATCTCCATTTGGAGATGATAGTATAATTGTATGTTAGATTCTGCAAAAAGATTTGCAAAATAAATTTTAAGTGAAGTAAATTTAGGTGCAGAGCAATTTACATAGTGTTATCTTTTGTATAAAAGGTAGCAACATGAGAATATATGCCTGTACTTGCTTATTTCCACAAAATGAAAGCAGGACACATTGGCCAAATGAGTGAATATAGGGGAAAGGGGGAGTGGTGGCAAAAATAAAATGAAAAATGAGAATTCTTTGAATAAATCCTTTTAAAAAATTTTTAGTGTTCAAATTATGTAAACGTTTTATGTACTTTAAGAAAATACAGAAAAAAATCCTCAAATTTTGAAACTGAAAACAAATAGAAACAAATTAACCGAATTGCTAATTAAATTAAATTAATATGATAATCACAGAAACATATTTCAGATAATTAAACATATTATAGTAACTATAGATACTAAGGGAATATATTTTAAAACAAAAGAACTATAAAAAATCTTAATCAGGTTTTTTATTGTTAGAATCATATTGATATTGTAGTTTTGAAATGTTTCACATACAGACTAGAGCTAACAACAAATATGTTAACATCATTAGAAAATAAGACTTTTATGTAAGAGAAAAAGAAGAATAGAAAACCATAGGGGGCGCCTGGGTGGCTCAGTCGGTTAAGCGACCGACTTCAGCTCAGGTCACGATCTCGCGGTCAGTGAGCTCGAGCCCCGCATGGGGCTCTGGGCTGATGGTTGGAGCCTGGAGCCTGCTTCCGATTCTGTGTCTCCCTCTCTCTCTGCCCCTCCCCCGTTCATGCTCTGTCTCTGTCTCAAAAATAAATAAACGTTAAAAAAAATTAAAAAAAAAAAAACATAGAAGACATATATGCTAATGTGAAGTCAGAACTATAAATATTAATATGAGCTTATGACTTTTAAAATACATATTTATTGTTCTGAAGAAAGAGCCCCAAAACAATAATATGCTAATGCACACAAGAAGTACCCAGATACTGATTTCTAAATACCAGGCTCTAATAAAAGGAACCAGGACTCCTTACAGGAATGCTTGATTCCAGACCTGGGGCACCAAAAACAAAACAAAACAAAACAAAACAAAACAAAACAAAACAAACAAAACAAAATGCTAGGCAAATCTGGGATTTTTTCTGTGTGAGAAATCAGGGAATAAATTTGACAATTATAGGTAAAGGGTCAAACGTTTAACCAAGGTTTTTGAGTAGAACTTTTGTTCAACCATAACTGAAGAGAGAAATCTTTTTTTTGTTTTTCACAGACGAACACCAGCTAATAAAAGGAAGGAAATGAGAGAATTACAAATGAAATACATTTTTTATGCAAGAATCATTCATGAATACTAAAATCATTAGGTAAAAGTTATTGGGGAGAACATTTCCATGATATTTATAATAATTTGAAAGGGGAAAAGCATACTTTCTACACGAATAATTTTGGGAGTTTTTCACCTTAAATGATCAAAATTAGCGTTAAAAACAGTAGGACAACTTGCTATTGGGACGTGACATTTTGTGTCATTTGATTTGATCCACTATGAAGTGTGCAGCATCGTCTATGTAGTATTACTGAAAAGAAACGTTTAGTATGAATTTCATTAAGCAGATAAATTTCCAATTTATAGCAAATATATGACACAGAAGAACTCATTAAGTAATGCCATAAGAAGTGTTCAGCCAAATCCAGAATGTGGGACGTTCTATAAAACAACTTAGCCTAACTTCTTCAAAATTCCAATATTAGGGAAAAGGGAAAAAAAGTGGGAAGACTGTCCTGGACCAAAAGATACATCATTAAAAGTAATACATAGATTTTGATTGCTTTCTGGTTTTGAAAAATTACAATAACACATTTGGGAAAAATTGGGAAAATTCAAATTTGATCTGGGTGTTAGATTATATTAAGAAATTATCAATTTTATTAGAAGTGAGAGTGGTATTATGGTTATAAATGTAAGTGTTCCTATTCAAAGGATCTGTGTTCTAAAGGATTCAGGAGTGAAGCACCATGCTGTCTATAACTTATTTTAATTGTTCACAAAATACATTTATTTGTGTTTGTATGTGTATAGCAAGAAGAGAGAGAAAGAGAGAGCGTATTTAGAAAAACATCAACAATTGTTCATACAAATTTGTGAGTATATATTATTTGTATTATACTGTTGATTTTTGTGTTTGTAATTTTTTATTATAAGTTGAGAGAAATTTATAATTTTGTAAGGAGGCAATTGTGTCTTTCAGATGGTTCAGTATTTTTCATTTCAGTCTTTTATCACTAAATATCTGTAAGAATAAGACCTTTTTCTAAGCCTTATAGAAGCTAAAGAAATGAATCGGATAGATTCCAGCATTCAAAGTGTATAGTCTGGGATGTGACACGCACATTAAAACAAACTATGTTGTAACTCAGAGGAATAAACAATGTGTGACATAAAGGAATAAAAATACACATGGATAAAGTAACATGAATGTGGAAGGAATAAAAGATTATTTACTTAGAAGTAAATTCAAGAAAGCCTGTATCTAGGAAGTAAGATTTTTAACTAAACACAAGAAATAGATACACCTCTCAAGTTCACTAAAAATCCTGTTTTAATAGTAAAAAATATTTGATAATTGAATTTAGCGACTCCCAGAATTGATTCTTGTTTAGACGTTGTTTTGGCCAGCCAGTACACTTAGTAAATTTTCATACTGTATACAATTTTATCATCTTATTAAGTGAAAAGAGCTGACATAAGAGCATGAACTTGAAGTTAAAAGGCCATTTAATTTTCAATAATGGCAATTCCTTTCACTTCTATAGTGCTTTCATTTTTTCAAGGGCTTTGCCCTGCTTGTCTCAAATTGTTTCACAATATCCCTGTGGGTTAAATGATGTGGACATTATGATCCTGTAAATGCACAAACTGAGATACTCTTAGGTTGTACCTTGCAGAAATGTTACTTTTATGTAGAGAGGAATTAAGAATAATCCTATCACATAGTAGATACTCAGTACAATTCTAAATGAACATTGAACCAATCAGTGAATGAGCAAACAGTGAACGTGTGAACTAGTTGGTGGGGAAAATGCAAGGGCTCTGTCCCACAGAATCTCTCCACTTCTCCCCTGTGCTTAGTGAGTTGTTCATTTTCTAGATGGGCCAAATAGGTGTTATGAATAAGTGAAATATTTCTGTTTCTGAAAGGCAAAGGGCCATTTGGGATGTTTTTACCTTATTGTACCCAGAAGGACAACTTCAGATTTAAGTCTAAATTTCTTGACAATGTTCTCAGACCAAAGCATAGCAGTCTAAAATAGTGCTGACAGCTTTTAAATTTTAAATTGCCTAAGACTGGCATCTAAAGACTAAGGAGTAAGTTAAAACAGGTAAGCAAGCCATTGTTTACGAAGGAGAATTTTCCAGTGTAATCATCTTAGAAAATTTCCTATTTCTTCAAAAGTCACGTTTACATACACATTTTAATGCAAATCGTTACATCTATTTTTGAGTGGGGCTCAGAATTAATTTTACCTCTTTGCTATGTAATGGCTCATTTCCTAGCTTGCTTATAAAAATATGGATTCTGGGTAGGTACAAATGCAAAGGTATTGTTATAAAAGCGGTCATGAGTTATGTCACTAAATGAAAGGCACATTGAAGGATTATTGCTGTATTTTTTTATTGTCTTTCTCATCAACAACCTACTAAAATTTTATGGCACCTCGAATTCTGTTAGTCTCAAAAATTTGTTTTCAGGAACCATAGCTACATTATTTTCAACTCAGTTATTCTGGTAACTCAAGCCATGTAATAATCACTCAACTCTGAGAATCTTTTTTTTTTTTTTAATTTGCTTGTATCTACATTATAAAGCACTGATAAGCTTATGAAACTATGTTTTAATTAAAGAAAAAATGAAGTATATACGAATATGTATTGTGCACTAACTTAGTACTGCCCTGTTGTAGGTTCTGTGAAACACAAAAGAACTCTACTGTTTACCCTTAGAAGTTACTTTCAAATTGCTACTGCTCTTTAACTGAGAATATATGAACCTAAGAACCTGCAGACTTAATGTGGCTTCTGACAGTGTTTACTTGACGTTGTAAGCACACACTATGATGAATCCATGAATTCTACTCCTGATACCAATATTGTACTCTATGTTAACTAACTAGCGTTTAAATAAAACTTTAAAAAGAAAAAAAGAACATGTGTGCACTACATATTAGAGCTTTTCTTTTTGTTTTAAGGGCCAATTTACCAGCACCCTGTCAGGCAGCTCTTGCCGAAATCTAATTTTCTGAAATTAGTCATGTAGTAAAGATGAGTCAATATTTATTGAGATTTTATTTGTGTGCCAGCACAGTGCTAAACATGTTACATGTATTAGCTCATTTAATCCTTATGAGTCCATGAGGAGTCGGACACAAAGTCATACAGCTGGTAAGTGGTAGAACAGAAATGAAAGCCAAGTGGTAGAACAGAGTCTTCTCTCAGAAACACTGTACTGTCATCACTTGATTTCGAAGAGGTAAAACAGCTTCGTTTCTATTATCTTCAGTGTCTACCATAGAATTATTCAAATAGTAGGGGGTCAACATGTATTTACTGATTAATCAACACCACATAGACCTCTAGTCATGCTACACTATTGCTTTGTCTTTAGAATGCTACTGAGCTACTCTGAGCCATGCAGAGGAAGATTGCTCTCTTTCCTCTGGCTTTTTCTTCTTCTCTAAACATGGCTCCCTCTAACACCTCAACTTTAATTGTTGAAGAGGCTGACTTAAGTGTGAACATTATCCATTATAAGCTCTTACTAGCAGCAGAGAAGCCATTGCTCACCTTTTCTTCCCAATAGGTCTGAGTTTTTTATCTGTTTTTGTTCAACCAGCTATCTCTGCCACCTACAACAGTGTCTGGCACAGAGCAGGCACTCGGTATTTATTGAATGAAATATTTTTTCTCCTCTTGCCCATTCTTGCTATTTTTCATTAACATAGTCAAATACCCAGCACACTTAAACTCTGCATTATAAGTATGTTCACAGATGACAGAACATCTCCCCTACTATCAGTCTTTGCTCTTGTGCCCTGAACCACATCCATAGTTTCAAGTCAGATAATCATGGAGTTCCCTTCAAGATCCAGTTACAGAAACAGAAACCACTCATATCAACATTTTAAATGAATAAATATATATAAATACATATATATCCATATATTTTAAATACAATGGCACTATTTTTATTTTGAACAAACCCTTCTTTTGTCAAGTCAATTAAGAATAAGAAAAACAAAGGTTAATCTTTACTTATTTCTTCTTAAGTGATCTTCCTTAGTTCATATAGATCCAAGTTTCTGCCCTGTATTATTTTCCTTCTCTCTAAAGAACTTCAAACATTCTTGCAAACTAGGTTTAGTGACAACAGATTCTCTTAATTTTTCTTTTTTTATTTTTCTAAGGAAGTAGTTATTTCTCCTTCACTTTTGAAGGATCACTTAATAGGACATAGAATTCTAGGTTGGTATTGTTTTTCTCTCTCTCTACACTAAATGTTTTGCTTTACTTCTCTTCCTTGCATGGCTTCTGAAATCAGAAATAATTCTTATCTTTGTTCTGCTATAGCTAAGGTGTTTTCCCTTCCCTCCCACCCCCAGATTCTTTCAGAATTTTTTTGTATCTTTGACTTTCTATAGTTTGAAAATGATATGCTTAGGCTTAGTATTTTTAACATGTATCCTACTTGGTGTTTCTTGGATCTGTGGTTTCTTATTGAACATTAATTTGGGGGCATTCTTCATCATTAATGTCAATTTTTTTTCTGATTCTTTTTCTGGTATTCCTATTATGCATATGTTACATTTTTGGGGGTATTTTTCCCACCGTTCTTGGGTATTTTGTTTTTCTAGTCTTTTCTCTGTTTTAGTTTTGGAAGTTTCTATGTAGATACTCTCTCACTCAAAGATTCTTTCCTTATCTATGTCCAGTTTGCTAATAAGACCATCAAAAGTATTTTTATTTCTAGACAGTATTTTTGATCATAAGCGTTTCTATTTGGATCTCTCAGAATTTCTTTCTCTCTGTTATATTGTCCATATTATCTTGCATACAGTCTTCTTTATCCATTTGAGCTCTTAGCATTTTAATCATGGTTGTTTTAAATTCTGGATCTGATCATTCCAACATCCCTGATATATCTGAGCCTTGGTCTGATGTGTGCTCTATCTCTTCAACTTTTCTTTCCCTTTTTCTTTTCTTTCCTTTCCTTTTTTTTTTTCTTCTTTTTCTTTTTTTTTTAAGTAATGAGGTGGTGAGGTGTGGGGAGGGCAAGCATCTTATAGTCCTATGATTAGACCTCAGTCTTTTAGTAGGCCTATGCCTCTGGACTGTGAACTTCACAAATGCTTCTCAGTACCCATCTTTAGATGGAACCAATAACAAAAGTGGGCTGGCATTGTATATTTCTCTTCTTCATGGAAAGCTGGAGAGTGCTGTCATTAGGTATTTCTTTTTCTCCATGTAGAAGTCCAGAGCCAGCTACAGTTGGGTATTTCCTTTCCCCAGGTCACTTGGGCTCTGATAAACTCCAGCTGATTAGGCTCTGGTTAACTAGTTTCAGCTGAGGGGAAGCCTTATTAAGAACAGAATGCTCTGGTGTATTTCAAAATGGCTGTTTCCCCTCTCACTATGGGAAGCATGAAAGATTTTTCTCCACTATTCACTGTGAGAACCTAGACAAGCTCCAGGAGGTAAAACTCACAAAATGCAGGAACTGCCCTAGGACTAGCTCACCCTGAAGGTTTTATCTCTCATATTTTCCACACTGAGCCTCCAGCAATTCTCCAATTAGAGTTGAGGTTTTCTTACCTGACACTGGTTTCGGTGAAGGTTTCAGATCATGAATATCAACTCTGGTAAGTTGTGATTCTCTGTATTTGTCTATCAGTCTTTCCGATTTGGAGATAGTAGTTTCTCCTGTGACCTCACTTCTTGGGTCTTCTTCTTGACCTCACTTACTAGACTCATGGGTCTAGTAAGACTTTTTGCTTTTATAGTTTGTTTAGCTTTTTACTTGTTTTGAAGATGGAGTGGTGACTCTCAAACTTCCTACCTGCCAGGTTGGAAACGATAAGTTACTATATTCTGCATTTAAAAAAAATATGATATTTTGTTTACTAATGGTCTTTTCTGCATTGATTCTTTTTAATATCGCATTAAAATATTTATCATAATTAAAAAAATTTTTTTGGCTCCACACTTAAATTTCATCCCTGAAGTGAGTGCCTAGCTTATTTCCTTCTATTCCTGGCCTGGAGAAATATAGGAACACATTGTCTTCCCATTGCAAAAAACACTGTGATGTTTTTCCTTTAATGCTGGAATTCCTGAGGAATTGAGGTGTTATTTCATTGTCAGGGATTAGTAATAGTACCCTCAGTTTTAGTCATGAGAGAACCTATTTACTTGGTTCTTCCTGATTTCTGGAGTGCAATCCCCTGAGGTCCTCTTGTGTTCCAATGCCTTTCTTTCCTCTCAGCCCTGTTGCCCAAAAGCTCTCTTTAGTAACTCAGACTCCTGGATTTCTCCCCTCTTTCTGTATTGCAGCTGGGGAATTGATTATGTCATTTGCCATTACCCCTGCTGCCTCCCCCCCCCCCCCCCCCCGAGTTACTACTTGTCCTCAGCAAAGGGTTTGAATGACCTTATCAGATATTAATGGTATTGGAAGTTCTGGATTGTTCTGTGAAACCTAAATTATTTGCCTTTAGATATTCTGGATATTTAAGTTACCCAAATATTAATATAATCCCACCATTATTTTATCGGGCAGACAGGTAATAGATAAAACTATTTATTAACAAAAAATATGTGCCCCAAGAAAAGGGTTTAAAAGTGATTTAGTTGCATCTTTGAGTTAAAAAACCATAGCCTCTATCCTTGTGGAATATTTTCTAATGAAATAGATTTCTCCTTTGTAATGACCTATTCTTTATATAAAGCATTCTTGGGAATCATCTATCACTTTCTTTACCTATCTAGTAGAAAGGGTATTCAGTGGTCCTTATCTTTCTGGATTCTAGGAATACTTTGAGAGACTAAAGAAAGCTATGAAATTTCTCCACAGAAATTTTTACCTATGCTTAAATATTTTCATATATAAATCCAACGAGTTTCTTGTGGCTCAAGTATACATGAATATTTTATACAGGTAAAATTATGTGAACATTACTTTGTGTTCACTGATTAATACAGGTTTATTTGATGTTACTGATACCAAACATTCATGTATTTTTGGCCACCTCTACCATTGTCTGGAATGTTCCATTTGTTTTGTGGTTTATGTAGAGAATCACAGAGAATAGGATGCAATAGAATCAGAACAATGGAAGAAAACTGCAAAATAACTTTACATTAAGCAGTAAATAAGAATTAGAGATGAAGAAGGGGTGAAAAGAGACAAGAGATAGCCATACCTGGGAAGACTAGTTTCTTGGTGACAGATTCTGAAACTAGACATTCTGAAACAGTCTAAGTAAATATTGAGTAAAGACTGGGCATGTTCTATTCATAAAATTCCACTGTCGGGGAGTAGAGAGCTGTGTCACACATATGTAAGAAAATTCCCCAAAGAAGAATTGGAGTGAGCGTGCCAATCAATATCTGTCTAAGGGAATGGAAACTGGAAGCTGACTGTGGAAGTACAAAAAGAAACAGGACAACTGAGGTTTAGAGAGAACTGACCCATTGAGGATTAAAAATAATAATAATAATAATGAGAATCTTTTCTTTGGAGCTGAAGTTTCCATCTCCACAGTTACCTTAAGATCCTTACAAAATTTTCAGGGCACAGAAATGTGTATATGACTCAAACCTTGTAAGAAATTAAACCATGGGGGTGCAGGTGGGGGCATTGACCTTTAAACATAATCAACATTGGTGACTTCAATTCAGCTTTGCCCTGCTCCTTTAATACTACATGAATCATTATACAAATTCATAAAAAGCTGGGAAATTCTACTCCTGGAAGGTTCTTTTTTTTTTTTTCAATATATGAAGTTTATTGTCAAATTGGTTTCCATACAACACCCAGTGCTCATCCCAAAAGGTGCCCTCCTCAATACCCATCACCCACCCTCCCCCACCCCCCATCAACCCTCAGTTTGTTCTCAGTTTTTAAGAGTCTCTTATGCTTTGGCTCTCTCCCACTCTAACCTTTTTTTTTCCCTTCCCCTTCCCCATGGGTTTCTGTTAAGTTTCTCAGGATCCACATAAGAGTGAAAACATATGGTATCTGTCTTTCTCTGTATGGCTTATTTCACTTAGCATCACACTCTCCAGTTCCATCCGTGTTGCTACAAAGGGCCATATTTCATTCTTTCTCATTGCCATGTAGTACTCCATTGTGTATATAAACCACAATTTCTTTATCCATTCATCAGTTGATGGACATTTAGGTTATTTCCATAATTTGGCTATTGTTAAGAGTGCTGCTATAAACATTGGGGTACAAGTGCCCCTATGCATCAGTACTCCTGTATCCCTTGGGTAAATTGCTAGCAGTGCTATTGCTGGGACATAGGGCATGTCTATTTTTAATTTTTTGAGGAACCTCCACACTGTTTTCCAGAGTGGCTGCACCAGTTTTCCCACCAACAGTGCAAGAGGGTTCCCTTTTCTCCACATTCTCTCCAGCATCTATAGTCTCCTGATTTGTTCATTTTGGCCACTCTGACTGGCATGAGGTGATATCTGAGTGTGGTTTTGATTTGTATTTCCCTGATGAGAAGCGACGTTGAGCATCTTTTCATGTGCCTGTTGGCCATCCGGATGTCTTCTTTAGAGAAGTGTCTATTCATGTTTTCTGCTGATTTCTTCACTGGGTTATTTGTTTTTTGGGTGTGGAGTTTGGTGAGCTCTTTATCGATTTTGGATACTAGCCCTTTGTCCGGTATGTCATTTGCAAATATCTTTTCCCATTCCGTTGGTTGCCTTTTAGTTTTGTTGGTTGTTTCCTTTGCTGTGCAGAAGGTTTTATCTTCATAAGGTCCTAATAGTTCATTTTTGCTTTTAATTCCCTTGCCTTTGGGGATGTGTCAAGTAAGAAATTTCTATGGCTGAGGTCAGAGAGATCTTTTCCTGCTTTCTCCTCTAGGGTTTTGATGGTTTCCTGTCTCACATTCAGGTCCTTTATCCATTTTGAGTTTATTTTTGTGAATGGTGTAAGAATGTGGTCTAGTTTCAATCTTCTGCATGTTGCTGTCCAGTTCTCCCAGCACCATTTGTTAAAGAGACTGTCTTTTTTCCATTGGATGTTCTTTCCTGCTTTGTCAAAGATGAGTTGGCCATACGTTTGTGGGTCTAGTTCTGGGGTTTCTATTCTATTCCATTGGTCTATGTGTCTGTTTTTGTGCCAATACCATGCTGTCTTCATGATTACAGCTTTGTAGTAAAGGCAAAAGTCTGGGATTGTGATGCCTCCTGCTTTGGTCTTCTTCTTCAAAATTACTTTGGCTATTCGGGGCCTTTTGTGGTTCCATATGAATTTTAGGATTGCTTGTTCTAGTTTCGAGAAGAATGCTGGTGCAATTTTGATTGGGATTGCATTGAGTGTGTAGATAGCTTTGGGTAGCATTGACATTTTGACAATATTTATTCTTCCAGCCCATGAGCACAGAATGTTTTTCCATTTCTTTATATCTTCTTCAATTTCCTTCATAAGCTTTCTATAGTTTTCAGCATACAGATCTTTTACATCTTTGGTTAGATTTATTCCTAGGTATTTTATGCTTCTTGGTGCAATTGTGAATGGGATCAGTTTCTTTATTTGTCTTTCTGTTGCTTCATTATTAGTGTATAAGAATGCAACTGATTTCTGTACATTGATTTTGTATCCTGCAACTTTGCTGAATTCATGTATCAGTTCTAGAAGACTTTTGGTGGAGTCTATCGGATTTTCCATGTATAATATCATGTCATCTGCAAAAAGTGAAAGCTTTACTTCATCTTTGCCAATTTTGATGCCTTTGATTTCCTTTTGTTGTCTGATTGCTGATGCTAGAATTTCCAACACTATGTTAAACAACAGCGGTGAGGGTGGACATCCCTGTCGTGTTCCTGATCTCAGGGAAAAAGCTCTCAGTTTTTCCCCACTGAGGATGATGTTGGCTGTGGGCTTTTCATAAATGGCTTTTATGATCTTTAAGTATGATCCTTCTATCCCGACTTTCTCGAGGATTTTTATTAAGAAAGTTTGCTGAGTTTTGTCAAATGCCTTTTCTGCATCGATTGACAGGATCATATGGTTCTTATCTTTTCTATTATTAATGTGATGTATCACGTTGATTGATTTGTGAATGTTGAACCAGCTCTGCATCCCAGGAATGAATCCCACTTGATCATGGTGAATAATTCTTTTTTATATGCTGTTGAATTCTATTTGCTAGTATCTTATTGAGAATTTTTGCATCCATATTCATCAGGGATATTGGCCTGTAGTTCTCTTTTTTTTACTGGGTCTCCATCTGGTTTAGGAATCAAAGTAATACTGGCTTCATAGAATGAGTCTGGAAGTTTTCCTTCCCTTTCTATTTCTTGGAATAGCTTGAGAAGGATGGGTATTATCTCTGCTTTAAACGTCTGGTAGAACTCCCCTGGGAAGCCATCTGGTCCTGGACTCTTATTTGTTGGGAGATTTTTGATGACTGATTCAATTTCTTCGCTGGTTATGGGTCTGTTCAAGCTTTCTATTTCTTCCTGTTTGAGTTTTGGAAGCGTGTGGGTGTTTAGGAATTTGTCCATTTCTTCCAGGTTGTCCAGTTTGTTGGCATATAATTTTTCATAGTATTCCCTGATAATTGCTCGTATTTCTGTAGGGTTGGTTGTAATAATTCCCTTTTCATTCATGATTTTATCTATTTAGGTCATCTCCCTTTTCTTTTTGAGAAGCCTGGCTAGAGGTTTATCAATTTTGTTTATTTTTTCAAAAAACCAACTCTTGGTTTCATTGATCTGCTCTACAGTTTTTTTTAGATTCTATATTGTTTATTTCTGCTCTGATCTTTATTATTTCTCTTCTTCTACTGGGTTTAGGCTGTCTTTGCTATTCTGCTATTTCCTTTAGGTGTGCTGTTAGATTTTGTATTTGGGATTTTTTTTGTTTGTTTGTTTCTTGAGATAGGCCTGGACTGCAATGTATTTTCCTCTCAGGACTGCCTTCGCTGCATCCCAAAGCGTTTGGATTGTTGAATTTTCATTTTCGTTTGTTTCCATATATTTTTTAATTTCTTCTCTAATTGCCTGGTTGACCCACTCATTCTTTAGTAGGTGTTCTTTAACCTCCATGCTTTTGGAGGTTTTCCAAACTTTTTCCTGTGGTTGATTTCAAGCTTCATAGCACTGTGGTCTGAAAGTATGCATGGTATGATTTCAATTCTTGTATACTTATGAAGGGCTGTTTTGTGACCCAGTATGTGATCTGTCTTGGAGAATGTTCCATGTGCACTCGAGAAGAAAGTATATTCTGTTGCTTTGGGATGCAGAGTTCTAAATATATCTGTCAAGTCCATTTGAGCCAATGTATCATTCAGAGCCCTTGTTTCTTTATTGACCGTGTGTCTAGATGATCTATCCATTTCTGTAAGTGGAGTGTTAAAGTCCCCTGCAATTACCACATTCTTGTCAATAAGATTGCTTATGTTTGTGAGTAATTGTTTTATATATTTGGGGGCTCCTGTATTTGGCGCATAGACATTTATAATTGTTAGCTCTTCCTGATGGATAGACCCTGTGATTATTATATAATGACCTTCTTCATCTCTTGTTACAGCCTTTAATTTAAAGTCTAGTTTGTCTGATATAAGTATGGTTACTCCAGCTTTCTTTTGACTTCCAGTGGCATGATAAATAATTCTCCATCCCCTCACTCTCAATCTGAAGGTGTCCTCAGGTCTAAAATGAGTCTCTTGTAGACAGCAAATAGATGTGTCTTGTTTTTTTATCCATTCTGATACCCTATGTCTTTTGGTTGGCACATTTAGTCATTTACATTCAGTGTTATTATAGAAAGATATGGGTTTAGAGTCATTGTGATGTCCATAGGTTTCATGCTTGTAGTGATGTCTCTGGAACTTTGTCTCACAGGATCCCCCTTAGAATCTCTTGTAGGGCTGGTTTAGTGGTGATGAATTCCTTCAGTTTTTGTTTGTTTGGGAAGACCTTTATCTCTCCTTCTATTCTAAATGACAGACTTGCTGGATTCTCGGCTGCATATTATTTCTGTTCATCACATTGAATATCTCCTGCCATTCCTTTCTGGCCTGCCAAGTTTCAATAGAGAGATCAGTCACGAGTCTTATAGGTCTCCCTTTATATGTTAGAGCACGTTTATCTCTAGCTGCTTTCAGAATTTTCTCTTTTTCCTTGTATTTTGCCAGTTTCACTATGATATGTCATGCAGAAGATCGATTCAAGTTACGTCTGAAGGGAGTTCTCTGTGCCTCTTGGATTTCAAAGTTTTTTTCCTTCCCAGATCAGGGAAGTTCTCAGCTATGATTTCTTCAAGTACACCTTCAGCACCTTTCACTCTCTCTTCCTCCTCTGGAATACCAATTATGCGTAGATTATTTCTCTTTAGTGCATCACTTAGTTCTCTAATTTTCCCCTCATACTCCTGGATTTTTTTATCTCTTTTTCTCAGCTTCTTCTTTTTCCATAATTTTATCTTCTAGTTCACCTATTCTCTCCTCTGCCTCTTCATTCTGAGCCATAGTTGTCTCCATTTTATTCTGCAGCTCATTGATAGCATTTTTTAGCTCTTCCTGGCTGTTCTTTAGTCCCTTGATCTCTGTAGCAATAGATTCTCTGCTGTCCTTTATACTGTTTTCAAGCCCAGCGATTAATTTTATGACTATTATTCGAAATTCACTTTCTGTTATATTGTTTAAATCATTTTTGATCAGTTCATTAGCTGTTGTTATTTCCTGGACGTTTTTTTGAGGGGAATTCTTCCATTTTGTCATTTTGGATAGTCCCTGGAGTGGTGCGGAACTGCGGGGCACTTCCCCTGTGCTGTCTGGAATAACTTTCGTTGGTGGGTGGGGCTGCAGTCAAACCTGAAGTCTGCCCCAGCCCACCTCTGGGGCCGCAGTCAGACTGGTGTGTGCCTTCTCTTCCCCTCTCCTAGGGGCAGGATTCACTGTGGGGTGGCATGTCCTGTCTGGGCTACTTGCACACTGCCAGGTTTGTTGTGCTGGGGATCCGGCATATTACCTGGGGTGGATAGGCAAGGTGCACAGGGGCGGGAGGGACAGGCTCTGCAGGCTCAGCTCGCTTATCCTTTGGAGATCTGCTTTGGGAGGGGCCCTGCAGCACCAGGAGGGAGTCAGACCCACCGGAGTGATGGATCCACAGAAGCACAGCTTTGGGTGTTTGCGCGGTGCAAGCAAGTTCCCTGGCAGGAACTGGTTCCCTTTGGGATATTAACTGGGGGATGGGCGAGGGAGATGGCACTGGCCAGCACCTTTGTTCCCCGCCAAGCTGACCTCTGTTGTCTGGGGCACAACAACTCTCCCTCCCATTGTCCTCCATCCCTCCCGTACTCCAAGCAGAGCTGTTAGCTTCTAACCTTCCAGATGTCAAGTCCTGCTTGCTGTCAGAACACACTCAGTCCGGCCCCTCTGCTTTTGCAAGCCAGACATGGGGGCTCTGCTTGGCCGGCGGGCCACCCATCTGCCCCGGCTCCCTCCCGCCAGTCCATGTAGTGCGCAACGCCTCTCTGCCCTTCCTACCCTCTTCCATGGGCCTCTCGTCTACACTTGGCTCCAGAGACTCTGTTCTGCTAGTCTTTTGGCGGTTTTCTGGGTTATTTAGGCAGGTGTATGTGGAATCTAAGTGATCAGCAGGATGCTCGGTGAGCCCAGCGTCCTCCTTCGCCACCATCTTCCCAGAATCTCCACTTCTGGAAGGTTCATGTGTAGTTGGTGTAACAACTACCTTGAGACTAAAGAATTAAAATAATTCAAAGTATATTAATCCCTCCTGAGCCACACAAAGCTTTGCTTGATTTATCCCAGAACTGCCAGAGATTTCTTGATGCTTGCAGAATATGCAATGGTAGTTAAATTTAGTGCCTCACCTTTTTTGTCAAGATTTCATAGGATGTTTAAATTAAAAAATTGCCATCAATAGTTATTAATGGTGCCATATTTCTACAGTATGATCATTTTTTGGTCAGAGGTTAGTAATTCCACTAGAAATAATCCTCCCTCATCCATTCCTTTGTCTCCCTGTCTCCCTTCACCCCATTACCACATGTCTTCAAAGGAAAAGGGAGAAATACTCAAAGCAAATAAATCTCTTATAACAGGTATAATGAGAAATGAGAAAAGTCATTTTCTAAACATCAGAGCTGTATGTCCTTAACTCAGATGTAAATGTGTGTGTGTGTGTGTGTGTGTGTGTATGAAAACTGATAGTTTTGATACAAAAGATATCATATGATTAGCTAGTAACTGAAAATGGGAAGTAGAATGACTTCATTTTACATACATCCATACATCAAAAAGAAAAATAACTTTGTTTCAGTACTCATTGGAATTCTTTAATTTTTGTTTTCTGAGTCCATGGTTATGCTTTTATTCACTTAGCTGTCCAGAAAAATAAAAGATCAATCATATTGGCAATTTCTAATTCTTGAATTGCTGTGTATTGTGCAAAAACTGTCCTATACCTCTATTCCTAGCCTGAGGAAAGAGAATATTATTAATACATCAAGCTGTTAGAGACCTTTTAATGGGTGCCTTTAGGATGGAAGGTTTTGATGAAATGTCAAAAATGATGTGATTTAGCCAAACATTCTTTTAATAGTTTTGTTTTTAAATTATTATTTAGGTGTGGTAAGGCCAGCAGATCAGGAGACAACTGCCATTTAAAAGATAACTTGTTATAGTCTGAGATTTCAAGAGAGAAAACACATCACACCACAAGGAACCACACTGGGAATCACCTGGGCTCATTAGCAAGGCAGAGGGAAAACGGGGGAAAGATTGGCTAGAGACTTTACTGTGGTTTCCAAGGTAAGAAATAGTCAAGTGAGGGAAAGTAGGTTTAGAATTGGCTAGTTTGAATAATTTTAGCAACTTTGGGGTATAGGGACTGTTGGTAGTTGCCTGGTGTCAGGCTCTGGGGTGATTAACGTAAGTGGATAGTGGTCTAGGTTATGAGCCCACTAGGGTGGTAGCTGGGGGTATGGACATAACTGGCTGCTCAAGCAGGGGAACTGAGCAGCCTCTGGCCAGGACCTCAAAGCTAAGTTAAGACAGCATTTTGAAAACTATGTTATAGTTGTCTCCCTGATGTCTTGATACCAGTTTGAGCTTGATTATTTGGGTATTCGGTGGCCTTATTAGTAGGGGAGACCTTCAAAGAATAGACATAAGTCGGCCTGTTTTAAACAGCATAGAAAACAGATGAGTGTAAAAAGGAGGAACACAAGTAGAAATACAAGGAGTCCTTACAGGCTGGCTTGTAACTAAGTTTTTCATTTATGAGGCATTAGCCAAGAAAACAAATTTGAAATTTCTGGTGTCCTGATAATATCTTGGTGGTATTGCATTACGTGTTAAAAGTAGTCCTATGTATTTTTGGACAACATTATGGTGTATTCCTCAGGTAAAAGTGGCAGCTATGTTTGTTGAAGGGTATGAACAAATAGTTTAATAAAGTGTATGTAAAGATTGGTTGTTGTAACCAGGGGAAAAAGATGTTTGTGGTTGTAGTGGCCATGGTTGGAGATTCAGAATAGGAGGTCATGGTGGAGAGCCTAAGGGGATGGTAGACAAGTTACTGGGGAATGGGTGTTCCTCTCCTCAGGGCTTCAAGGAGTTGTCTGATAGGAGGCAGTTGCCTCTTGGGGAAAGTAGTAATCTACCTTAACTTTCGGAATGGCACAAATTGCAATACCTTCCACCAGACTCCCTCTTAGGCACAGGAGTGTAGTGAGATATGTATTGACAAGAGTAAAGATAATACCAGGAAAGTTGGTTAGACAGCAAGCTCAGAAAACATGATATAATCCCTAATATGAAAAGAAGAAAAGCAATGAATGTTTCATGTCCAGTTTGTCAGCATCTTAAGAGAGACAGCCTGTAAGCATCAGTAGGGCAGAGGTTGTAGCATCTAGGGTAAAGTCCTAGCAGGAGGCGATAATCATCTCCAAGGGCAAGCTCCTGGGCCAGGGTGGTAACAAATGGGAACTGGGACTGGGGAGGCTCTTTAAGAGGATATGCACTGAAGTTGATGTGTGGCTAGTTTTTGTGGCTCTATGGTATTAAAAATAAGGCAAAGACACTTTTGTAATTTGAAGGCAACATTGTGCCAAACACTTGACTTACAATTTTTTCCTGTTTCCATTAATTTTATTAGTCTGAAGAACATTAGTCTATTGAGATTCTCTTGTGAAATTCTTTTTTTTTTTTCTTAAATATTCTTTTTTTATTGTTTAAATTCGAGTTAGTTAACATACAATGTAGTCTTGGCTTCAGGAGTACAACTCAGTGATTCATCTCTTACATGTAACACCCAGTGCTTGTCCCAACAAGTGCCCTTCTTAGTACCCATCACCCATTTAGTCCATCCCCTTAGCCATCTTCCCTCCAGTGACCCTCAGTTCTCTGTATTTAAAAGTTGCTTATGGTTTGTCTCCCTGTCTATTTTTATCTTATTTTTCCTTTCCTTCCCCTATGTTCATCTGTTAAGTTTCTCAAATTCCACATATGATTGAAATCATATGATATGTCTTTCTTTGACATATCATATGCCTTACTTTGCTTAGCATAATATCCTCTAGTTCCATCTACATTGTTGCAAATGTCAAGATTTTTTTTAAGTCAAAGGGCATCTAGATGTACAGCTAGAAAAGGTGATATTGGCATTCATGATGCTGTTGTAATGGATCAAATCAAAGTAGGAAAACTGGAGTGGCACAATTAAAGCCCTCACTAAGGTTGGTAAAAACTGTTCCAATGGTTTAAGGTTTTGTACAGATGGGTGATGAGAGGGGTTCTGTTCAAATAGGTTTTAAATCATACAGTCTGATTTGGGTGTATGTTGTTAATAGAGTGTTAGCATATTAATAAAATCCAGATGTTAATATTTGGGATCTCCCCAAAGAAAAGATTAACTTTCAGGCCACAAGCCCTATATGTTCATAGTGCTTTCAATTCACTTTTTAGGGTGTCACTCAAGTTATGAAAAGAAAGGTAAAAACAATAAAAAGGAGGTGCTTGAAGGAAACATAAATGTAGCAGGGGGGAAAAATGTTCCAAAATTAACAAAGTCTATAACAAGTTCCCTTTATTTTGAGATAAGAGAAAGTATTACATGAAAACTAAGAGAACACAGTGCTAGAAAAAAATAACAGAAAACAAAACTTGGAGACATAAAACATAACCAAAAGTTTAAAAATTTTATTTGAACATACTTGAACTAGTATAGATATGGGGAACAGACTAGTGGTTGCCAGGGATGAAGTGGAGAGAGGAAAGGTGACCATACAGAGGTAGTATGTGGCATATCTTTGTGATGATAGAATAGTTCTGAATCTTGATTGTGGTGGTGGTTACATGAGATAAAATTGCATGGAGCTACATGCACATATACATACAAATGAGTACATGTAAAACTTGTGAAAATATGAATAAAGTCTATGGATTATAGCAATGTCAGTTTTCTGCTATTGATATTATACTGTAGTGATGTAAGATCTTACCAAGCAAAATAAATGTCAGTTATTACCCAGGTTAAAAAAAAAAAAAGTGGAACAAGAAAGATAAATTACACTAATTAGTTCAAAAGTAATCTCCATCTCTCTGTCTCTCTATATATACATGTATATATAGACACATATAGTTATGCATTCAGTGATTATTATTAAATTAAAAATTGATATAACTATATTGGGAGAATGAGTAGAAGGTAAGTAGGGGGATTGTTTTTAAAAAGCTAACTCTTTAACCACTGTAAAATATAAATATAAAATAAGAGGCCAAAGAATAGTGCTTAAAATTCATAAATCAAGAAATACCATGATAAACATATTGCCTTAAAATGTAGAATTAAATGTCAGAAGCAACATGAGACTTGAAAGATGGATTGTTTCAGAAAAATGTTTTTGATTAGAATCTCATTTGAACATTTTGGCTATGAATTATTTCCCTTTACAACAAAATCAGACCAATTGTGAATAAAATGTAATTTTTAGCTCATCTAACCATTTTCATGCTTACAACATGTTCATTGTTACCTATTTGTGGTTTGGAATCCTCTCAGAGAGTGTTGAAATTCTATATTTCCTTTGAGAAATATGCTGGATTTTGACATGTAGATTTTCCGAATTAGCAACCCAATGTACTGAATTACAAACCCCTGATGGGTACCAACAATCTCTTATTTGCCAACTCAACACCAAAACTTTTTCTCAGCACAATGTTTTTTTAGTTTAACTGGAAAAAACTAATACGTAAATTCAGAAGACTAACAAAAACCATTTTCATTTCCTAAGAGGCCAGGAGATTAGATGCATTCAGTTTGCCCTATGACTAAAATAAAACCTATAAAACTATGAAAATGAAAAAACAAAGATGTGTATTGTATTAGTCTCCTCAAGCTGGTGTAACAAAATCCCACAGACTGGCTTAAACAACAGACATGTATTTTCTCACAGTTCTGGAGGCTGGAAGTCTTAAGACCGAGATGCTGTCAGGGTTTTCTGATGAGGATCTCTTCCTGGTATGGAGCTAGCTGTCTTTTTGCTGTGTCCTCACATGACCTTTCCTCTGTGCCTGCAGGGAGAGCAAGGGAGCTCTGGGTGCCTCTTCTTATAAGGACACCAGTCCTGTTGGATTAGAGCCCCACCCTCATGATTTCATCTAACCCTGATTATCTCCTTACAGGCCCTATCTTAAAATTGTCACATTGAGGGTTAGAGCTATAACGTTTAAATTTGGGGGCACACAAGTTAGTTCTATAACATGCCTGCTGATGCATTTTTAAATGGAATCCCTTTTTGTGATTAGGACACTGAAACCAACATTTTTGCTACAGCAGGTAAATCACAGAAACTAGAAATTGACAAAAGAGCTCATATACATAAATGAGATTTACATACATATACATACATAAATGAGATTTACAATCCATTAACTTTTTCTTTTAAAGAGAAAAAAAAAACTTTTGTTTCTGGTCTCTTTAAATTTTAAGAGATGAGTTATCACTTGGGAAGAGAAGATAAAAAAAAGTGTGAAAATTTTTCTAATAAGACTACTCACAATCATGTAACTGGACTTGCTATTCTCTGGCAGCCAAAACCATAGAGTATATAGTTTTGGACTTCAGTGAGGTTTCCATCTTGTTGGTGAGGGCACGTTGAAATATCTTTATTCATGAAGTTGTTAAATAATTTCAAACAGAGAGCAAATGTATGGTAGAATAGTAGATAATTCCTACGACATAGAAAAATTTAGAGCAGACTAAAATATCAATTTCAGGGAGCAGTTGGAAAATAAAACTTGCCTATGACAAGCTATAAGAATACAGGGACTAGAGTAGATGGGGAGATACCTATCTGTTTTTTTCTACTTGAAACCAAGCTTTTGTAAGGGTATAGCTCACAGCTCAGATAGGTAGAGTGAGAGACCAGCCTTATGTTCTAGGCTGCTCAGATTTCCAGGATAACTACTCAGAAAAGTCTTTCAGTCACTAGTGCATCAAAGAGAGCATGAAGAAAATCACGCAGGATTCATTCACTAACTTCCAGGCACATGCACAGGTTGCAAATATGAGCTTTCAGACTATTCCCTGAGTGCCTGTTCTGCCCTTCACTTATGTTCTCACACTCACTTTTTTAATAACATTCGTCTACTTGGAGGTGTTGTTGTAGCTCCTGTTCTTCAATATTGAAAATAGTGTCCTATCCTTAACTGAAAGTTGCAGCTGGTGGGTCCTATCCAGAGCTTTCTCACAAAGATCCTGGACTGCTTTCCTCCTTGTGCAGATTTTTTGTTTTTTGTTTTTATCTTTGACACTATCTGTGCAAACACAAAATACAAGTCAGATCAGAAAGAGACTTAAATGATGAAATATTGTTCCCTGAAGAGAACCTGAGAACATGTACATTAATTTATTTGTTTTAGAAAGAAGTTAACTCAATCTGAAAGATGTGGGAAACTCCAATGTCTGCAACTTGATAGTGGGGACCAAGCAGAGATTAGAACCCAATTCTCCAAATTTCTAGGGTAGCCTTTTTAAAATGTTTAACCCAATCTTGTATTAACCATATGGCTGAGCTACAGTGGCCAGATATCCACTATATGATTTTGCAAGTGCATGTGCTGTTTTAAATGAATATACTCAGTATGTTGTTTCAGACCTGTGAAGCTGTTCAAATAAGATACGAAAATAGTGAATTTATCTAACTGCACCTGATTCTGATAGAGAATGAAAAGCCAATTCATTGTCACAGCCAGTTTGTAAATGACAAGGGAAGTGATCCTGAGCCTTCACTGTCTATTGTGCCCTTGGTATTGCCCATCCACATATGTCACAGTGGTACTATTCAGTCTATAAAAATAGACATTATCTCTACATCCCAACAATTTGTCTTATCCTCCTAAATTAATTACAGATGCAGATTTAACAGTTAGCATTGCCAGGTCCCTGAAGAGAACAAATTTTGTGGACTGTTTTAGTGATAAAACATTCAGATTCAGATACACGTAGATGTAGACTGAATTCTATTTATGAATAAATAAGATTCATTCTAGGATCATGTCTGATAGTGACAGATTCCAGTAACATCTAAGAAGGAATTTATTTTCTCTAGTCAACTCTTAAGCATGCATAACCATCCACTTGAACTCTAAAAATTCAATCTAAAGTCTCTAGTCCTTTCAAGCATAAGTTTTGGGCATTGGGAACATAAACCAAATTTGTCTCCCTTTCCACAAATGCAATTTAGGGTAAAATAATAATATTATGGCAATTTTAAGTAAAAATCTATAGGTGAAGTGGAATTCTGATTCTCCTTTGGGTAAGCCAGTCTTTGCATCTAGCCTATCATCTGCTCCCTCACCTAAATCCAGACTTCATTTAGACAGAAATGTTTTTAATCACAGTCTACCTGAAAATATCTGAGTTTTATATATAGGTATAAAGTTTACAAATTCAGCATGCAGTTCAGGTGCGCACATTGGGAAAAAAATTGTTCTTGAATTTTTTAGGTCTATTTTCCAACGGCTCCTTATGCATTATAGGTCTTATCATCCTTGGCCAGATGCTAATTTTCCAGATCAGTGGTCCTGAGGTCAATGCCAGAAATACAAGTAGACCTCGTCTTCAATTTCTCTTTTATAATTTCTGATGGAGTTTCTCAAAGAATGTCAAATATCACATTAAATGTTCCACTTTGTGCCAGTTAAAGTGTGCTTATACTCCTTCCTATATTCAGGGCCTAATGCTTTTAAAGTTGGGAAACTGGCAAGGATGAACACAAGGAAAAAATCTCTTCCTTGACCCTCTAAGTTGTACATTAAAGTTGGAAGCTGGAGGCATCTACTTTCTTTGTCAGATATTTAAAAATTTGCTGATGAGTCCAATGAAAAAAGCATAATGAAAACACTTTAATGGAAAAAGATACCCTATGTATATATTCAAAGTTTGTGTCTATCTCTACATATTGAACATTAGTAGATACGTACTTCTGATATAGCAAAGTTTTGCTGAATATAAATTTTCAGAAAGTTAGTAGGAAAATGTATAAAATTTAGGAACTCCCGCAGATTCACATGAGTGTTGCAGATGTGTATAATTTTCTAAAGAAAGATTATTCCCTAAAAAAGAAGAGCTTAAATTAGGTATGACCTTCTGAAAACATCATATGTAATTCTTCCATTTTTAAAGCCTTAGTGATTCGAACTAAGGAAAGATATACCCTGATTGACATGAAGATAAAATAGGCTTGATAGATTCATTGTTCTTGATATAAATACTCCATGCCTTTGAAATTTTAAACTCTTCTAAACTTCACTCATTCATTTGACATCTAAATTAGATAAATTCCAGAGCTTATTTTTATAAATCATACTCTCGATAAAGTGTTTAATCTGATTATTTGTTCCCACTTAGTGAAAATGCACACTCACACAGATATACACTGGCACAAATATATACACAAATCTTAAAGAGAAGGCTATCTTTTGTGGCTTATGCGGGGAAAAATAATAAATTCTTATACCCTATTTAACATAAAGTGGGCATTAGTCAAGATTTTTTTAATTGCCCACCCCATTTATGATTGTAAAATCAATTTGGAGACATAAGCAGTGAGTTCCAATCTTTCAAGAATCATATATACATCATATATATGTATGACATATATTTCTCTTAAGGCTGCTTTTTACTGACTTACAATTATGGGAAAAATTATTTGGTACAAAAAGCCAGGGGGAACAGGAACCATGGACTGCTTGTTGACTCTTAAAGTGAGAAGTCCTAGCCATTCACTTCACCGAGTCTTACAAGTAGTGTCATTTCTATTAGAGTCATGATATAAAAAAAGTGGGGAAGCATTCTCTTAGCTATTTGCCACTTCCAAACTTCCCAACACATGGTCAATACCAGCCCCATCTTAGCCTTGGAGTATCAGGAGGCTTCTCTAGCTGGCTCTGCCTCATTTGGATACTCCCACCTTGAGTTCCACTAGCTTTTTTCTTTAGAAAAGACTAAAACTGATGCAATTCTCTATATGAAACCATTTTTCAGAAACTTAGCCACTCAACTCAGTAAGTTAAAAAAAAAAAAAAAGATACTCGTATTTAAAGTCCATGAAAGATTTACAAAGTCACTAATACTTCATAATTAAGTGGAGGCTAAACGTGGCACTTGGTATTTTGTATCAATTTTCCCTGAATCAATCTAGTACATTCAGCATAAAAAATGGGGAGAAATAAGGAGGCCTAAATTGGTACATAGAACATTGACTACTTGTTGAATGAATAGACAAATTACCGTTTGAATGAGGGCACTTCATGCATAACCTGGCCCATATTTTGTAGAGCACCATCAGAATTTTAATGAAGGCCAAAAAGCTGTATGTGTAAATTAATAAACTGTATAGGTAAAACAATAGTATACTTCACAGTCTGCATATATAACTGGTCCAAGTTCAAACTGTGATTCATGTACTCAACCTGATGTTTAGAGTTCATAAGAGGAATTTTAACACGAAATGTCAACAAGGGTACATATCTTTTCTTCACCAAAAATTTCATGAAATTAAATGTATATAGTTGTGTAAAACAAAAAATGATATTCCTGGAGCAGGGAATATATAAAACATAAGAGCAATAAAGTCCAAGGTGGTCCAAATTTTATTCGAATGTGAAAACCCGTTTGTTCCAAGAGTTGCATGGACAGCACACTGATTTTTTGATCCAGATGTCCATGTATCATTTTAGAGACCTACATTTGGAGATGTGTGTTGTGCATAGTCTTAGTTCTGATAGATTATCAAAGTCATAGTAGTGAGGACTTAGCACCCTGAGATTCCTGTAAACATGCCTGGTGGTCTGGCTCTGTATATAACTTAAATGGCATGAGACATGAGTAATTCCACAGTATTTTGCTTTTCTAGGAACCACGATGCTGTTTCTTTGTGCTAAAAGATGGTGGTTTAGAATTTTGGAAGGAGACAGCAGGCTTGATTAATTATTTCCATGATTGCATCAGAAGTTACCTTTCATTTTACTTAAAATAGTTTAGGACTTTATTGTATTTTAGAAGAATTTGATATAAACATAAAGATTAGGTTTTGTTTTTCTTTTGTCCCCCTTAAATTATGTGATGAATCAAATCTTTGAAAAGTTGTTGGTTGAGTGGAAAACTGAATGAGTAAACTGAATCATAGAGGAATAAAGTAAATTCTTATTAAATAAAAGACAATTTAGACCCATTAGACTTTCAAATTTCTTAGGTTTTAATTGTTAGAGAATGACAATTTCTGTGTTTCCTTCCTAAACCTCTGATACTAGATGATACAAAGATATTTATCTCCTGTTCTATTAAGGAAATAAAATCTAAGAGTTATTAAAGTCCAATTTATATTACATTTTGGAAGAGTAAAATCCAGTAATTACACCTTCTTATCTTTTGAATATGGTCATTTGTCCCCTCTCCACTGCTATCCTCCCTTCTTAGCCAGATTACCTAAATTTTGTGGTAGTTGGTTTTCACACAGTGTAGCCACAGTGATCTTTCTTTGTTTTTATATAATCAGTTTAATTGCACAAGAAATACATGATCATTTTGTGAAGTAGTAACTACAGAGAAGCAAATATTATTGAATTTAAATCAACTCTGATTCTGCCTCAAGATATAAGTGAGCATTTCAGACTATATATGTCCAAACTTTTTACCATTTTAGTATAATTGTAAACATACCTCTCACAACCTTCTAAAATATAAATGTTATTTTTTATTTTGGTCAACCAGCTCCTCTTTTGGTTAAAAAATATAAGCACCTTTCTTTATTGCTAAATGAAAATTTAAATAATCATTTTAAAGGATGGTAACTTAGTAACCAAGGGTCTGAATATCCCATACATTATTTAAACAATATATGTTGTTGAAGAAAAATTGGGTTAAAAGAAAAAGAGTTGTTGGAAGGCTTTTACTAACTATTACAAGTCTTTCCATGATAGCCATACCAGGTTGCATCCTGACCTGAAGAATAATCGTATGGGTCTGCCTGTTCACTGGGCCAGTGGTTCACAACCTGATAGCACATTATCATTATCTGTGACAGTAAAAAGGAAAAACAAACACAAACATAAAAACACCCTGTAGTCCAACTCATGAGCAGAAAATCAAGGTATTGGGATTGAGGAGAGGCCCAGGGTAATATCAGCAGTTTATTGGGGAGTGTTCCTTTATCCTCTGTTTTCTGAAAGATTTTGCGTAGAATTGGTATTGTTTCTTCCTTCAGTGTTTGGTAAAATTCACTAGTGAAGTTCATTGGTCTTTTCTTTACCGGAAGGTTTTAGTTAAAGTTTTCATTTGCTTTAATAGATGTGAGCCTCTGAGGTTTCTATTCTTGCTTGAGTTTTCATAATTTGCATCTTTCAAAAAATGTGCCCATTTCACTGAAGTTGTTGAGTATGTGACATCAGCTTGTTTATAGTATTGCTGCGCTATCTCTTTAATGTCTACAGGTTTATAGTGATATCCTCTCTTAATTTCTAGTATTTTTAATTTATGTCTTTCCTCTTTTTTTCTAGGTGAGTATGCCTAATATCCTCTGTACTTATTCTATGGTTATTACTCTATTTTTGTGTAGTTATTATCCCACTTTCTAGGCTAAACGTTTAGTTAGTTGATTAATATCTCTATTTCTCTATTCTCTGATACATTTATTATTTTTACTATTTGTTTTGTCCTTTTAAATGTCTATTTAATTTTTATTAAATAATTTAATTTAATTGCCATTTAATTTTCTCCCTAAAGAACCAGCTTGTTAATTTATTCATTATTTCTAAATGTTGTTTATTTTCTAACTCACAAATGAATGCTTTTCTTTCCTTCCTTTTCTATGTTTCTCTCTTTATGTCTGGCTTCCTATAATAGCAGATTAGCTTGGGGATGAAGGAGCAGAGAAAACCTTCTACACATAACACTTACAAAAGTCATACAAAATATTAAAAGATATAATCTTTTAAAAGATCTATTCAGAGATTGATCACAAACAGTTATTGTTTATCTTTGAAAGATGGGGCTTTACTTTGTTTCTGCCTAAGGGCTACCCAAAATTTTCATGCAGGTCAGTGTAGAAGAAAGTTTTATCATCAGTGGCTTGAAGTGACAGAAGAGAGCTTTGAGGTCTTATAGGGCAGCCAGAAATGTAGGGAGGTGGATTCTGTAATGGAGGGAGTTGCAGAGACAGCAAACTCCTAAATCTGCCCAAAAGTGTATGAATCCTTGATTAAACTACAAGTGCTTGGAAGAGACCCTAGTGTACTTGGCAAAAAAGCAATAGCTATAAGTTGGAATAGCTAAGTACAGATTTTAGATGCAGCTAAGGAGGCTGGAATCTGTGTATGGTCAAGTTAATTGTGTACTAGAACAAACCCTTCCACAACCTGTACAATGTAACATTTATGAAGCCCAATATACATTCAAAAATCATTAAACATGTGAAGAATCAGAAAAAAATATGATATATGTTCAAGAGAAAAGGCAAGAAATAGTCAACTGTGAGAAGAACTAAGTGTAATTATCAAAGACTTTCAAATGGCCATTATAAATATACCCCAGAACTTTGAAAGAAATTTCAGTCAAGATGAAGAGATGAAAAATGTCAACATATGATAAAAATGTACCAAATGAAAATGTTAAAGCTGAAAATAATAAATAAAATGAAAAATTCATTTAGCCTTCAAAGCACATGGGAAATGACAGAAAAAAGATGATGTAACCTTTAAAAAAGTATACACACACATTTGTATGTATAAAAGAATTTAAAGAAGAAAGAGAAGAAAGACTGAATAAAATGAATGGAGCTTTAGAGACCTGTAAAATAAACAGTCTACCATACTGAGCATTTGGAACTGCAGAAGGAGAAAAGAGGAAGAATGGGAAGAAAAAATATTTGAAGGCATATTAGGGAAGAAAAATTGATAGAAAATCTTGTTAAGTACTATAAATTTAAAGACCCAATAATTTCAATAAACCCTAAGTAAGATGAGAACAGAAGAATATGAAATTAAAACTATACAAACAGGAAAAAAAAGCTAAAACTTAACAAAAGACTTGGTTCTTTGACATGATTAATAAAATTGATAAACCCCTAACATACTTATGTATATGTGCGCACAAAGGGCAGGGGAGAGAACAAATCACTAATATCAGAAATGAAACAGGTGACTAGAGATATTAAAAGAAATATTAAAAGCATAGAAAGGAAATATTATGAAAAATTATGTAAACACAATTTAGAAATTTATAATTAGAACAATTTAGATATAATAATTTGTTTTTTTTTTGATTAGAACATATTTTTTATCTGCAATATGATTTCTTCTGTATTTTTAATATGAATTGTTTTTATTTTTTATTTTTTTTATATTTCAAGTTTTCATTTAAATTTTAGTTGGCATATAGAGCAATATTAGTTTTAGGAATAGAATTTAGTGATTCATCACTTACATATAATAACAATGAGAGAGTAGACATCATAAACAATGTCGCAAAAATACAAACAATTATAAGAGAATATTAAGTGCCAACAAATTAAGCAATATGGAGGAAGTAATTTCCTTTAAAATGTAAATAATGAAAACAATAAAAATATGAAAATATGAATATTTTGCAAATTAATTTTTTCCCTCAAGTATATCTCTAAATAGAAAATCCTGACCCCAAAGTCTTCATTGGTGAATTCAGTTGAATATTTTAGGTAGAGAAAATATCAATTCTACAAAAAACTCAAAGAAAATGAAGGAATACTTCCTTTCTTCATGAAGGCAGCATAATTGTAGCACCCAAAACTTATATACATAAGAAAAGAAAACCATCAGCATGGGCATCAAAACTCTTATCAAATCAAATCAGGAATACAAAAGGAGATAATTAAGACATATTGGGGTTTATCCCACAGATGCAATACTGAGCTTTTGAAAATCAATGCATATATTATAACATATTTGAAGGGGATTAAAACCACCATACAGAGGGGCACCTGGGTGGTTCTGTCATTGGGATTTTCTCTCTCCCTCTCTCTCCCTTCTCTCTCCCTCCCTCCCTTTTTCTCTCTCTCTTTCTCTCTCTTTCCCCCCTCCCTCTCTCTGCCCCTCCCATAGTCATTTGCTTTTTCAGAAATCAACAACAACAAAAGAAACAACCACATGGAGATTCCAGTAGGTATATAAAAAGCATTGGACAAAATTCATCAGTCACTTATAATTTCAAAAAAAGAAAAATACTTCACAAACTAGAAAGAAGGGGATTTTCTTAACCTGTTAAAGACTCATGTACCAAAAAAACATTATAGCTAATGCAGTATTGGAGATGAAGGACTGCATGCTTTTCTCAGCAGCCCTGGACTACTGGAAATTTTTTCTGATATAAAATTCCAAGAGCTACTGTGCCCACCTGTGTACACCTACACATTTTCTGTGTATGTTTCTCCATTTCCAAGGATTTCTTTCATTTAATCTCTGTTCTGCACATATCTCAAACTCTCAGTATATTTGCTGGAGATCTCTGAGATCAGCCCCTGTTATGCCACTACCAAACTCCCCATTCTTTCGGCCACATAAGGTGGTTCTTGCACAGGTGCTGCTGCTCTTTTAAATACCCTTAAGCCATCGTTAGAGCTAATTGGGAGTTTGTGGATTTTTCTCCTGCTCAATACTTCAAAGTAACCTAAAAGTTGAAAGTTGTCTTGGAGTCTCTGCTTCTCCCCCTTTTTCTTTGCTGCTTTCTATCACTTCGAGAAGAGAAAAGAAGTTCGGAACTAAGTATGCTACTTGGTCTTACTAGAAATAGAGGTTGAACTGGGGACAAGAGTAATCCCCTCCATAACTCAGAAATAAGCATAGGAATTAGAAATGAAAAGGGGGTAATGGATACTAGGGAGGTAACTGTCAAATGCTTACTAAAATGTTGATAACTTTCTACTTTTCAAATTTGTTTTTTTTCAATTAATATAGTTTAATTTTTAGAGTGATTTTATGTTCACAGAAAAACTGAGTGGAACATAAAGCTCTCCTATAACCCCTACCCTCACTAACAGCAACCCACACAAGAGTGGTATGGTTGTTACAGTCAGTGTATCTACACTGACCTATTATTGGCCTTCATAATTTACCTTAGGATGTACTCTTGGCATTTGTACTATGTGGGCTTAGACAAATGTATAACAGCATGTATCTGTCATTATGATACCATACAGAATAATTTTCCTCCCCTAAAACTCCTGTGTTCTAGGGGTGCCTGGGTGGTTCAGTCGGTTAAGTACACCTCTTGACTTTGGCTCAGGTCATAATTTCATGGTTTGTGGGATTGAACCCAACATTGGGCTATGTGCTGACAGTGCTGAGCCTGCTTGGGATTCTCTCTCTCCTCTCTCTCTGCCCCTCCCCTACTTGCACTCTGTCTCTCTCAAAATAAATAAACTTAAAAAAAAAACTTAAAAAAAATCAATTAATAAAAACTTCTCTGTATTCTGTTCATTCTTCCTCCCTGCTAAACTCTTGCAAATATTGATCTTTTTGCTATCTCTACTGTTTTGCCTTTTCCAGAATGTCATGAAGTTGGAATCTTCGTGTAGCTTTTTTCATATTGGCTTCTTTCACTTTGTAACATACATTCAAGGTTTCAGTGTCTTTTCAAAACTTGATAGATCATTTCTTTTAATGCTGAATAATATCTCATTGTCTGGATGTACCACAGCTTATCAATTATCTGCCAAAGTTTATCTTTATCACATCAAAGAGTGGCAACTATAAATGAAATTACTATAAACATCCATGTTCAGGTTTTTGTATGACCCTAAATTTTGAACACTATTATTATAATGTTTTTGTCTGATTTGGTGTTAGGGTAATGCTGAGTTCATGGAATGTGTTAGAAAGTACTCTCAATTTCTATCTTCTGAAACAGATTGTAGAGAATTGAATAATATCTTCCTTAAATGTTTGGAAGAATTCATCAGTGAATCCATACCGGCCTTATCTTTCTGTTTTTGAAGGTTATTAATTAGTGACTCAATTTCTTTAACAGTGATTGACTTATGCAGATTGTCTATTTCTTCTTGTGTGAGTTTTGGCAAATTGTGTCTTATGAAGGATTGGTCCATTTCATTTAGATTATCAATTTTGTGGACATACGGTTGTTCATACTATTCCTTTTACACATTCTTAATGTTCATGAAATCTGCAGTGATAACTCCCTTTCGTTTCTGATATTAGTAATTTCTGTTCTCTGTCTTTTTTTCTTAGTTAGCCTGGCTAGACTTATCATTTTAAAGAATTAGATTTTGGTTTCATTGGTTTTTCTTTACTGATTTTCTGGTTTCAATTTTATTGATTTCTACTTTAATTCTTATTGTTTCTTTTCCTCTTATTTTGAATTTAATTTGCTCTTCTTTTTCTGATTTCCAGGATAGAAGCTTAGATGATTGATTCGAGGTCTTTCTTCTTTTCTAATGTATTCACTCAATGCTATACATATGCCTCTAAGCTCTATTTTGTCTGCATCCCACAAATTTTGATAAGTCATGTTTTCATTTTCACTGAGTTCAAAATCTATTTTAATTTCTCTTGACATTTCTTCTTTGATCCAAGTATTACTTAGAAGTGTGTTGTTTAATCTTTATGTATCTTGGGTTATCCAGCCATCTTTCTGGTTTATAAGTTCCATTCTTTTAAATTTGTTAAGGTGTGTCTTATGGCCATAATGTGGTCTACATTAGTGATACTCCCGTACACTTGAGAGGGACCTTTTTTTTTTTGCCATTGTTTAAGTAGTCTATGGATGTCCATTATATCCAGTTGATTGTTGTTGTTCTGTATATTCAATGATGTTCTGATTTTCTGCCTGCTGGATCTCCTCATTTCTGATAGAGAAGTGTTGAAGTCTCTAATTATAATAGAGGATTCATCCATTTCTCCTTGGAGTTCTATCCATTTTTTGCCTCATATAGTTCAACACTCTTTTGTTAGGCACATATACAATAAGAATTATTATATCTTCTAGGAAAATTGACCCCTTTATCAGTATGTAATGCTCCCTTTTATTCTCAATCTCTTTGTTCTAATTAGCAAAGTCAATATTTCTAAGCAGCAAATTCTTAGGATCAATTGTTCTAAGTAGCAAAATCAATATTGCTACTCTCACTTTCTTTTGATTAGTGTTAGTACAGTACATCTGTCTCCATCCATTTACCTTTAATCTATGTGTGTCTTTATATTTAAAGCGTAGGCAACATAGTTGGGCTTACTTTTTGATCCATTCTGACAATTTCTGTCTTTTAATTGGCTCATGTAGAACATCAACATTCAGAGTGATTATTAATATAGTTGGATAAAGATCTACCATATTGTGTTTTTTGTGTTGCCCTTGATCTTTGTTCTTAATTTTGTGTTCCACTCTTTTTCTGCCTTTTATGGTTTTAATGGAATATTTTATATGATTCTATTTTCTCTACTCTTATCATATCAATTGTACTTTTTAAAAAACTTATTTTTAATGGCTGCCCTAGCGTTTGCAATATATATTTACAACTAATCCATTTTAAAATAACACTATACCACTTCAGGGGTAGTACGAGCATCTTACAATAACAAAATAATCCTAATTCTCCATCTTGTCCCTTGTATCGTTGTTATTCATTTTGCTATAGGTACACACACACACACACACACACACATATAATTTCGTATATGTAATATGTGTATATATTACATATATATGTAAATGCATTGTTGGTATTACTATTTTGAACAAATGGTTATCTGTTAGATCAATCTAGAAAAATCTAAGTTTGTATATTATCTTCATTTATCCATTCTCTGTTACTCCCCCCCCTTCCTTTATGTAGATCTGAGCTTCTGAGCTATATAATTTCCTTCTCTCTAAAGAACCTCTAAAGTCTTTTGCAAGGGAGTCTACTGGTAACAAATTCCCTCAATTTTTTGTTTGTATGAAAAAATATTTATTCTTCACTTCTGAAGGATAATTTCACAGGTGACAGAATTCTAGTTTGGTGGGCTTTTTCTCTCAACAGTTTGAATATTTTACTCCATTATCATCTTTGCATGCTCTGTGGAGAAGTCATAATTCTTTTATTTATTCCTCTGTAGGAAGATTTTTTTTCCTCCCTCTGGCTTCTTTCAGGATTTTTTTCTTTATCCTTATTTTTTATAATTTGAAAATGATATGTTATGTGAATTTTTTTTTCGTTTACCTTGCTTGGTGTCATCCAAGCTTCTTGGATGAGGTTTGGTGTCTGACCAAATGTGGGGTAAACCTTAGTCATTTTTGCTTCAAATATTGCTCTTGCTCTTTACTCTCTTTCCTTTAAAAGGTATTCTTATTCCACTTATGTTACACCCTCTGTAGTTCTTCCACAGATCTTGGGTATTTTGTTCGTTTTTTCCTGTTTGCTTTTGCTGTTTGCTTTTCAGTGTTGGAGGTTGCTATTTAGACATCCACAAGTCCAGATTCTTTCCTTAGCGGTGTCCAGTCTACTAATAGGCTCATCAAAGGCATTCTTCATTTCTGTTACAGCGCTTTCGATCTCTAACATTTCTTTTCATGTTTTTCTTAGATTTTCCTTCCCTCTCCTTACCTCCCTATCTGTTCTTGTATGTTATTCGCTTTATCCATTAGAGTTCTTAACATATGCACCATAGTTGTTTTAAATTCCTGGTCTGATCATTTCAACGTCTCTGTTATTTTTGGCTCTGGTTCTGATTACATGCGTTCTCTCTTCAAAGTGTATTTTTTTGCCCTTTAGTATGTCTTGGTTTATTTTTCATTTATTCTGCTTTGTTTTGATAGCTGGGTATAAATTGGATAAAATAAACCTCTGCAAATAGGCCTTTAGTAATGTGGTGGTAAGATGTGAAGGAAGAGGAAGATTTCTACAGTCCTATGATTGGGTATTTCATCTAGTGATGCCTCTGGTCTGTGCACTTCACACATGGCTCCATCCCCTCCCCTCTCTTAGGTGAGACAAGATAGCTAACATGGGCTGGATTTGGGTATTTTTTTTTCTTCAAGTAGAAGATTAGAGTCAGCCCAAGATGGGTATTTCTTTTCTTTCAGGTCAATTAGGCTCTAATAAAACTAGCAGTGTAGGCTCTGGTTAACTGATTTACCCTGAGGTTAGGCCTTGTTAAGACTAGAATACCCTCCTGTGCATCAAAATGGTTCTTTTTTCTCCTCTCCCCACCAGAAGCCTAAAGGAATTTTTCTCTGATAATTACTATAAGAACCTGGTGGAGCTCCTGGAGGTAAATCTCACCAAATTGTAGGGACCTTTCTATTTCTATGACTAGGTCACCTGGATTTTTTGACCTTTAGAGGTGTCCACGCTGGGCTTTCAGCAATTCCTCAATCACAGTCAGGTTTTTCTCCACAGCCCTGGTTCTTGTCGAAGTTTCAACTTGTGGTTTTCTGCTCAGATAAATTATAATTCTTTGTATTTGCCTGTGAGTATTTCCAATTTGGGGGGCAGTTTTTTTGTCCTGTGACCTCACCTCTCTGAGGGCTTTAAGAAGAGGTGTTGCTTTTTAAGTTTGTTTGCCTTTTTACTTGTTAGGACAAGGTGGCAGCTTCCAAGCTTATTACATGCTGGACAGGTAACTGGAAGTTCTGTAAATAACTTTTTACTAGTAACTCCAAATAGTCAGTGAGCTGTTGCCACCTACAGATCCAGGAATTTAAAGTTGAAGGGCTATCTTTTTCTGAGACTTTATTCTTTTCTATTCCTAAGAAGTACAAAATATCTCTATTTTTAATCTTCCTCATGTCTTTCTTGGGTCTCTCAATTTACCTCAGACAATTTTTATCCATTTTTTTCTTTTTCTTTTTTCTTTTTAACATTTATTTACTTTTGAGAGACAGAGAGAGATATAGAGCACAAACAGGGGAGGAGCAGAGAGAGAGGGAGACACAGAATCCAAAGCAGGCTCCAGGCTCCTAGCTGCCAGCACAGAGTCCCATGCGGGGCTCGAACTCATGGACTGGGAGATCATGGCCTGAGCCAAAGTTGGCCACTCAACAAACTGAACGACCCAGGCACCTCCATTTTTTTTCTTAATAGTTGGAAATAGTCTTTTAAATTTCCCTTCAAAATGATGTTTTATTTTTATGGAATTTAAATTCTTTTTTTTTCAATTTTTTTAAATGTTTGTTTAATTTTGAGAGAGAGAGAGAGAGAGAGAGAGAGAGAAAGATAGAGAGACAGAGTGTGAGTGTGGGGGGGGGGGGTAGGGGTAGAGAGAGGGAGACATAGAATCTGAAGCAGGCTCCAGGCTCTGAGCTCTTAGCACAGAGCCCAAAATGGGGCTCAAACTCACAAACCACAAGATGGTGACCTGAGCTGAAGTCGGATGCCCAACTGACTGAGCCACCCAGGCACCCCAATGGAATTTAAATTCTGTTTATTTGTTTCTAATTCTTTAGTTGTACTTATTTTGACTTAAAAAAATAATATATTAGCTTTTTTTCTCTTGGATATAGTTTTATCTCATTTTTTTTCTTATATAGTGGTGCTTTACTTTTATTCCTTCTGATTATAAACCATCTGGTCCTAAAATTTATTTCTGTTTTATGTAGTAAATCTTCTTTTAAAGTGTGTTCTTCACTTATTTCTTGTAGGTTATCTTCTTATATATTTCAGAATACTTATATGGTATCCACATTATTTTTACTCTTGTGGGGTTTTTTTGTTTGTTTGTTTTAATGGAGGTAAACTATTACTTGCCCCTTGACCCCACCTAAATTAAAGTAGATTTTATACCACAATGCCCATATCCCTATTTGGACACTGTTATTAGAATTATTTTATTTTATTTTTATTTATTTTATTTATTTTATTTTATTTTATTTTGTTTTTTGAGTACTCAGCCCAGAGGAGATACTGTAATTGTGGACTACCATCAGGCATTGAGCAGGATTAAGGGAAAGAAGAAGGAGCTAAAACTAGAAGTGTTAACAAATTAACATCACTGCAAAAGTGTGCTTCTTAATAAATTTCTGTTTAGCCTGCTTTCTCTTCCATGGAAATAATATTGCTGTTCCCAGTGTCTTTCACAGGATTTCTGACTGCAAATTTGGCAGATTGCACACTTCCTATTTAGGGAGAGAATGATTATTAATTAAGTAAATTATTTGATCTCATTGAACCAACCACATCGTGAGAAATTGTGTCAGAGATAGAGTTTTTCCTGGGTTTGCTGAACGTGTGCTAATATATCTAATTGCTACTGGCTTTATGTGATTAAAGTAGCTTAAACCAAAGTTTATCTTCATCTTTTTATGGGAAACATCCATAGCTTCTTCTCATTTCTACAAATGTAGGTGAAATTATTCTCCAATTCTGAAAACATTTCTCACTTTGGAAAAGCATCATGATTCTTTTGGAAATCTATGCAAAGGAAAAGTCTTACACCTCAGGATTTTGCTGTGGTCACTGGTGAGTTTTTACAAATTTATTAGAATGTGGTTGGTGGGAGATGCCAAGTGGCATTTCCAAGTAGTTGAGCCAATTTTAACTCCTAGCTTGGTCCCTTCTAAACTTCAATAAGAGAAGGTAACGATATTATGCATTAAATTCTCTCAAAAATGAAACTTGTGGAGCTATGATTTAATTGTCGGTGACTTTATAACATCAACTTCCTTTATATCATATATAGCCGACATTTCTTGCAAGCTATGGTATTCAGTTCATATGTTATGGTATTTGATTTGACTTTCAACAATGTAAAATAATCAAGGTTCAATTATAGAGAATGTGGACTTTTTTGTTGTAAAAACATAACATTCAATTTATCATCTGAACCATTTTTAGATGTACAGTTCAGTAGTGTTAAAGTATATTTTAAATTGTTCAATAGATCTTTAGAATGTTTTCATCTTAAATTGTATGCCACTAAACACTAATTCTTCCTTCCCCATTCCTCCCATTCCTTGCCAATTATCGATTTTCTGTTTTTATGATTTTTATTACTTTAGATAATTTATATGAGTTGAAGCATACAGTAGTTGTCCTTCTGTCACTGGCTTATTTTGCTTAATACAATGATCTTGAGGTTTATCCATATTGTAGCATGTGATAAGTATTTTGTTCCATTGCAATGCTGCATAATATTCCATTATATGTATATAACACATATTATTCATCTGTTGATGAATATTTGATTTTTTTTTACCTCTTGGTTATTGTGAATAATTCTGTGACAAACATGAGTGTGTAAATATCACTTCAAGTTCTGCTTTGAAATCTTTTGGTTATACACACAGAAATAGGATGACTGTATCATATGGTATTTCTAGTTTTAACCTTTTGAGGACGCTCTATACCGTCTTCTATAGTCGGTGCACAATGGTTCAGTTTCTCCACATTCTTGTCAATACTCATTTCCTGTTGTTTTGGTAATGACCATCCTAATATGCTTGAGATGCTATTTCATTGTGATTTTGATTTACATTTATCTTAGGATTCGTGATATTCAAATCTTTTCATATTCTGGTTGGACATTTGTACATCTTTATTGAACTAAGTCTTTTGACCATTTTTAATTGGATTACCTATTTTTAGTTGTTGATTTGTAGAAGATCCTTATGTATTTTGGATGCGTGATGATTTAAGCACACAAAGGTATATTGCAAAATATTAAATGGCTTCAAAGTTGTTGGTTAGGCTGAAGAAATGTATTTTAGGTTGAATTTTGAAAATAATTTTAGTGAAGAACAGTCAAAAAGGAGCTAATGCTTCTTCTATGATTAAAAAAATTAGAAACCTGCCACTACAAATGTCAGGTCTTGAGCCATGCTTTGCCATATTACCAAAATAAGGAGGCCACACCAAGATCAGAAAACTTACAATCAAAAAGCTATTATCAGAAAGTCCCCATGATTAAGAAGCTACTGTTAGAACTGCGGTTTCCATAAACACCTGCAAAAAAATCACTAGGAAAATGGATGATCTCCGCAACTCTTATTAATACTTACAGATCAAGTGACCAACATCGATATCTCTGCTAATGCTGCCGTAGAAAAACCAGATACCCCTATGATGCCCTTTGCAAACAGAAACAAAAGACACAGTAAAAACAACTCCACATCATATTAACCATACAAATGTCATGGAAGTTTGTCTGACTGGTAGAAGGAAAATTAGGGCTGTAGTTTCAAGAGTTTCTGGAAAATGCAGAATTCCAGCCTCTGTATTTAGGAAAATACTCCCAAAATATGTTTAAATAGCACTTGGCTTTAATGGATTTTGCTTCCTTTTCTTTTCCTTTTGTTATTTTGGTCAGAGTTAAGACAGGTTAGAAACCTTCATATACAAAATCATCCTAGTCTGACATTTCTAAAATTCAAATCTGATTATGCCATTCTTTTGCTTAGAACATGAGTATAAAATATGTACAAAACATGAACTATTTATTATAATTATGTTTATTAATTCTTTATCTGACACTTCAAAAGCATATACCCATTTGATAGGCCTGCAAAAATCCCTTTGGTAATGAAAGAAGGTTGACTTCTGTGACCGTATTCTAAATGATTTTAGCATATAACTATGTCAATTGCAGATAACTATGCTTTCATTCATGAGCCATGAGAAAGAAGTTGACTCAGGTTGACTTCTGGGAAGATTGAACAGTCCAATAATAAAAGAGCTACTCTATTCTTGAACCAAGAAATAGGATAGACTGGCTATTAATTATCCATCAATCAAATGTACAAAACCAGTTTATGTCTGACAGTAGTAGACATTTGTTAGAAAAATGATCTTTCTCAAAAGGAGTTATGATGGGTTTATCATGCATTTCTTGCAAATCAAAGCATTACTTATACATATAGATTAAAATAATTTTAATCCTAAAATTCTCATTCTCTTTTGTCCCAGATAACTTACCTTCATTTTTTTGTAGTTTTAAGTTTTTACTTAAATTCCAGTTAGTTAACATATGGTGTAATATTAGTTTCCAGAGTAGAATTTAGTGATGCATCATTACAACACTCAGTGCTCACCAAAACAAGTGCCCTCCTTAATCCTCATCGCCAATTTCACCCATCTCCCTGCCCACTTCCCTCCAGTAACCTTCAGTTTGTTTTCTACAGTTAAGAGTCTGTTTGATGATTTTCCTCCCCCCAACCTATGTTCATCTGTTTTATTTCTTAAATTCCACATATGAGTGAAATCATATGGTATTTGTCTTTCTTTGACTGACTTATTTGACTTAGCATAATACATTCTAGCTCAAGATAGAAATGTTGATGAAGTAAGCTTAGAGACCAAGTTTTCATTTCAATAAAATAGAGACTTTAAAAACAGTTATAATCCTTGATTAAAACTATTATGGAGAAATTGTTCCAAAAGAGCGCATAGCAGGACTACTGAAGTCATTGCTATATTCTGATTATAAATCTGATTTGGGATGTTATTATAGATAAAACTCTAGGAGAACAGTAGTTTTGAAGAGGAATTTTAATGTGTTCCAATATGTCCTTAGGCACCATACAAATATATTGCATGAAAAGTAGATCACAATTTTTTTCTCCTTGGGGAACAATGGGGTTTTAATAAACCCCTGATTATTAGTGACAGCTCTGCCTCCATTGTTTCAATGTATATTTACTTAATGCCTACTGTGTGTCAAGCATATATCTAGGAACGTTCATTGGTGAAAAAAAATAGGCAATTTTTCCACTGATGATTATAGAGAATGGAGACAGACAATGAACAAAATAAACAAACATAATAAAATATATCAGATATAGATAAATGCTATAGGGAAAAATGAAGCAATGAATAAGGAGATGGAAAAGTCTCAAAGAAATTGAAAACTGGACAAAGATATAAAGTTGGTGAAATATATCATTGTTTATAGAAAGAGTATTCAAGTCAGGAACAAGAACAGATGAGTGTTAAGGAATAGTGAAGGAGGCCAGTATGTTGGAAAGAAATAATACTAAAGGATGTCAACGTGTTGGAAAGAAATAATAGTAAAAGAGGCCAGCATGTTGGGAGATGTCATCAGAGAAGAAAGGGAAGATAAAATTAAATGAAGTTTTGTAGGCTATTTTAAATATCTGGTTGTTCTTTTAAGCCACTGGGTGGCTTAAAGAAAGAAAGTAACACAATCTGGGAAATTATAAGGGACAGGAGTGGAAGCAGAGGGACACATTCAGAAGCCCCTAGAATGATCTTAGTGAGAAAGGGTTATGGCTTAGATTGTGTTGCCAGTACATGGAAGTGATTAGAAGTAAATAAGTAGAATAGTAAGGGCCATGTTTTAAAATCAGCAGGATGGAGTGACAATTAATATACATGGTTTTCTCTAGGGGCAAGGATATTTCATCTAGAGTAAAAGAGAATATAGAATGTGTATGGGTAAGTAATATGGGAACTTATACAAGTTCTATTCTTATAAATTTTTCTTATTAAAATGGTAGCAGAATCACCAACTATGAGTAAAGAACATATTGGGGAAATGCAGTATGCCTGCCATGCAACTCTACAGATTGTGGACTTGACAGTAATAGTAATGGATTTAAAATGAAAACAGCAGGGTTGTGTGTTATTCTCTGGCCATTAGTTATATGTGTGAAGGATCAGAGGAGGCAGAGATTTAATCCTGGATTTAACCAGGGTTAGGCTTTTGCCAAAATGAATATATAATATAAAAATAATTGAGAGTTGAAAGTTTGTGTAAGGGAATAATTTTATTAATGAATGTGGAATCAAAACTGGAGGGTGGGAAATAATGACAGGCGTGGTGAGATCTGGTAAAATGGTAGTCAAATCAATAGATTGTAGGTCCTAGTGGGTATGAAGGGATGGATGGAGTTGCACCTAAGGGAGTGAGCTGATAGTAGAAAGTAACCATTAAAAAGAGGTAGACATGAAATTGAGACTATGAAAGAGTTGTGTTTGTTTATGATGACAAGATCCAGGGCATGAATATGGAAGTGAAAGGCTGATATAGTGTGGAGACAAAGACCATAGGAGGAGAAGCTGAGAAGTGCTGAAGGAAAGGGTACTAGAAGGATCATATACACAGGTAATGAAATTACTAGGAAATACAATAGTGTTGGAAGAAATGACAGTGAAGAGTAACTTGAATCTTCAAGGAATAGGAATCACCTGTATACCCAAGGACTGCAAGTATTCTAGGGATCACCTATATACCCAAGGACTGCAATTACTCAATTGCTTGTGATTCAAAGATGAATTGTTTTAGGGAACAAAGGAGGAAAATGACCTGCAAGAATAAAGTAGAGAAAAGAAGACACCAAAAATGGTACTGAGAGTGTGAGGAAGAAAAACATTGCCATGGAGCAGCTTGCTAGGTAAGCCAACCACTATTTTTTTTTTTGTTACTTTTGTGAATCCACCTCTACACCAATGACTTTGTTGAAGGTATTCTGTATAACCATTTTCTCCTCAGCTTGAATGGTTAAAGAAGTGGGCTGGGCAGGACTGTATACTGGTGGAGTTCTACCACTCAGGAGAGTTCTAATTCACCTTTCCAATCAATTCTATAAACTCTATAAATAGTTCTGTACTGCCTAGTTATTATCTGAAATTAAACATGTGGGGAGTTATGTTAAATATTGTTCCTTAGGAATGGTTTTCCTCACATGTTGTGCCAAGACTATAATATAACTTAACTAGGGAGCTTCACAACCATCAGCAAGTTTGTGTGTTGGAAAGTAGCTATTTTAAATCACAAATGTTCTCACTTAGCCATTGAATGGTCCTAGAGATAAGAACACTTGCATTGCTACCATATTTCTCCCAAGCTGTCATTGGAGATGGAATTGTTGCTCTCTTGGGGGAATTTTATTCTGCAACTCTGCTAATTACCAGGAAAGGGAATATTATGTTTGAACTCTGAATCCTCACAAAAGGTATAGATAAGGTAAGGGAGGTCTGAGGTCATAAGAAGGTCTGTTTTTAAATGCTTTATAATTTTTATACTCTTTTAGAATCTCACAGTTGTAGTAAAGTCATCTCTGTTAAACTCAGAATAAGTTACCCTAACCATCTTTCTTGTAGTGTTATATCTTATTTGTATTTTTTTAAGTAGCAAGAATAGAACACTTTTTTTTTAGAGTTAACATACAGTATCAAAAAATAAGAATCCATCATATCAAAAAACAGGTTAATAAGACTCTTCAATAACATTGCCTGTGTATTTTTTTCAATTAGTTTTCCACAAGGGAAGAGTCAGTATTTTCATCACCTTTTGGTGGCCATAATAAAGATTTGTACTTTGTAATCAAGAAGGATGCTACCATTTTTTGAAGATGTCAAGTTCAAATTTTTAGAGCTACTTGAAAATTCCCTTTAAAACCCAATGTACTCATTCTGATAAGTAACTATGTTTTCAAGTATGTCTCTTTAAGTATGTGATAAACAATACAACATATCAACCTTGAACTAAGCATTGCAAATATAAGCAACTTCTCATCAAAAATAACAATTTAGTGTCATGTAGGTCCATTTTATCCCTTTATTTATTTAGAGGTAAAAATAAGAGGAGTAAAATGCATAGGCTCTCTAGCAGTTCAGACTCTGGGATATTCAATTACTTAGTGGCAGCTGATCATTAGATTAGATACATCCCAGCATATCACAGAGGGTGAAAAGGTTTCTCCAGAGACAAAGGTTCTTTAGAGCAATTTCACTTCTAATTATGTTTCCTGTAAGATTTTGCTTGTGTCTGATTTAAAATGGGATGTAATCTGCTAGAGAGAAAAAGAAATCAAAAGATTAACATCACCTTATTATCTAGTATGAGATGGGCCTGGGCTCAGGCTGATGTGATAAAAACTATTTATAGAAATTTTTTGCTCTTGATTATTTAAGAGAGAAGTTGCCACTAGATAATATGAGGTGTATTAATTTAGCATGGTATACCAGCATAACATCATCTAATGTCTGTAATAAAAATGTTTACCTTTACTGTTATATACCTGCAGAACATTCTGGTGTTTGTTCATTCTTGGACCATGACCTTCATAAATTCTTTACGATAAGTAAAATGTAAGGGCCTACAGCAAATGTTGGCCAAGTTCAATTGGATTATGAATCAGAAAGATGTTTCTATTATTTACTTCATCATCAGCAGTAGAGGACAGTAAACCTTAAAAGAATCTTTTACACACAGTGAAACGAATTCAGGTTATGTCCTTATTGAGTTAGCCCCAGACTTAAGTTTGAAAAAAAATTTTGGAAAAATATTTTGTTTCTGTTAATTATAGATTTATGTGGGAATGTGTTTGGAAATAAGAATCCATATGCTCTTTCATGTACTATTGATGTTTGTGTTTTACATGAAAAAAAGATTACTATTCTGAAGAACTGTTTACAAACTAGAAAAATAGTCCAGTACAATTTGTGATATTCAATAATATGCAACTTAATTTTTGTTTCCTATTGACCCTTTAACATGTAGTCAGTGGAGAGATTTCTCTCTGGCCCTTAAAAACAAGTATCAGTCTTTGGCCTCAAAGTGTTAAAACTGACTTTCAGAGAGTAAAACCTTCTCTAGTGCTATTAAGTTATGAGCAGAATTTCAGTTACGAAATTAAAATGGCCAATCCTTACACTAATCAAAATGCTTGCAATAGTCACTTTGCTGTGTTAAAAAGAATTCCAAAATGTTAGTGGCTGGCAGAGCAGGTATTTATTTCTTGCTCTTGGATCTGTGGAGTAGCTATAGTTCTGCTGAAGTCTCTTGGGTTCAGTTCGTCTAAGCTGCATGCCAGGCTTCATTTTAGTCTCACCTATCTTCATCATTCTTCAGTCAGCTACTACCCAAAGAATTTTCTTCTCATGGCAAATAGCAGGAGTGCAAGAAGTCAAAACAAACCCTGCAGGCACATTATTTAAAGCCTCCACTCATATAATATTCACTAACACTCTATTGGCCATGGAAACTCACATCGCCAAGCTCAGCATCAATGAGGTGAGGAATTTCATTCTTCCCACAATGGAGTAGAGGCAGAGAGGGAACAAGGAAATTTTGGAAAACAGTACTATCTACCACAATGCCAAACCTGATTTAGCAGCAAAATTTCCCTTATTCTGCAGCCTAGGCCTATAATATGCTGTCAATTTGCAGTGGGGGCACTTAGGTATGATCATACTTTTCTCACTTCCTTCCCTACCTCACTCTACCCATCTGTAGTAGCCATACCAATCCTCATCAATAGCTTAAAATGTAGAGACGACATAGAAAGGAAAAGGTCAGTTAAATTTCTTACATGAATTGTTTATTGACATAAGATGACTTCCTGGTGTGTGTGGATGGCTGATGCTTAAATGGAGGTAATATTGTGGGATCTGTTCTTGGTACGGAACATATTTTCCTGATGGTACTCTCCAGCTGAAACCATCAGGACTTGGGCAATACCTTTCCTTCAGTTGGTGGCTTCCCCCTCCAGCTCTTGTTTTATTTTCCTGGCAACCCACTCCTCATAGTCTCTAGAGTTTTGAAACTCTTTCCAGGCATTTATTTCTCTTGGTTAGTACTTAAAAGAGCTCTAGATTCACTCTCCCTTCTGTGTGGTTTACATCTGTGCCATGAAAGAAAGCACTCATGCATATTTGACCTACCATTGAAGGGTAGTCCAATTACTTTCTAGAAGTAGTCACAGCTCCCTGTTGCTCCCAAGTACCTTTCCAACTAATCTGTATTACCTGCTTACAATTCTTCCTGAACTGCAGGGGATATATTTTAAGCTTTCTGTAAGAAGACTTAAAACAATTCATCTTTCTGTAACTGACTTAATAGTCTCCCTCTCCCATCCCTTTTCAAGAGATGAGGGAGTGTGATGGGAAGCATAGAGGGCAGCAGTTTTGTTTTGTTTTGTTTTCCAAAAGTCTATTGACAAATCACTCCTTTTTATTTCTTAGTGTATTTTATATCCTAGATTTTGAGTCAGAGCTCCCTGGATGAGACGCCCAAAAATGATGAAATCAATTCTCAACCTGTTTCAACCACCTTCTTTGAAATAAATTATTTGATCTGACATTTCAATTAGATATGTAGTACATAATACATTTGGCACCTTGGTAAAACTTCGGTTTTAACATTCCGTTAGATGTGAATGGCAATGAAGTCAGTATAGATGGTTAAGAATAGTCTCATGCTTCATTTTAATAGTTCTGGTTTCTGAGTTAACCTGTAAGTAATTCCTAAAAGAACTTAGAGTAAATACATAAACCCTGTTCAGAATTTGTCTTGCATTCATCAAAACTTTGCTGTTATCAATCTAAAATACACCATTTTTATAATTCAACTATTTGTATTAATTTTGAAAATAAAATATTTAACTCAAGAATATTTTGATCAATTTTTATTTCATGACTCGATGTTCTTAAAAACTGGCAAAGGTTAAATAGTATGGCATCCACTTTTAGGGATAAAATAGAGTAACTTGAAGATCCCCCAATATTTATTTCCTCTTATAATTATGTTTTCTTCATATACTGTACATATGAATATTTCAGTACTTCCAGGAAGCCTTCCCTAATCTTCTAGGCTGGTTAGAACATTTGCTGCATGCTCCCATAGTTCCTTGTACTTCTTTTTCAACCATATTCACATTTTATTGTAGTTAATTATTTAATGTTGACTTCTCCACTGTCCTGAAAATTCTAAGAGGAGACACATGTGTGATGTTTTTAAGCACCCCACCCCTCCAACATACACGCATATAGCACAATGGGTAGTGGAGGGTAGTGGCTCAACCCATTTTGGGTGAATGAAGAAATGAGTGTGTGTATAGTTTCTGAGAGCAGATAGTAGTGTTTTCATTGAATAATACTAGACATTTAAAATGAAACCTTAACAATCTGAGTAAAATCTAGCATTGGTTATAGACCAAATTATTCTACATTTAGGCCTCACCAATACATTGTCAACACTGCCACTCTTGCAGTTTGCCAATTTGTACTTTCCTCTTCCACTAGGGAAAGGGAGCACTTGGCCCGCTTTGTTTCTTAATGCTGAATCCAACCATGAGCCATCTTGTTGACCTTGAACATCTTACTGTCACTAAATAATGGAGGATCATTATAAACTATAACAATCTATGTTCTAGGAAATGCAATACAGAGTCACAGAAACATGGTATCTACCTAATTTATGACTCTGAATCTATCAAGAGAGACATTTGGTAGGAATGCACTGCCATTTAATAATGTCAACTAATGTAATTAAAGCTAAAGTTTCCCCTTAATGATCAGTGAATTTTCTCAGTTCTATTATTCTTGTCTTGATGAATGAAATGATCTAATGCACTTTTCATAGTTGCAGATGCACCATGGCTAGCAAAATATCTGCATCTGTTTATTACTCCGCCCAGCACTGTTAAATCCTAGCTGTCCTGGCATGCATCCAAACCATGGAAGAACCTTAATGTCTTTACAAAACCTAACAGTGACTCTAAGTTCACTACACTATGTTATAACTGGTCTTTCAGAGACTTAAAGATTCTATGAAAACTTAGAAACTCTTTCAGAATTTTAAACAGTACCCTTTCTACTGTAACATTTTAGTTTAATATTCTCTAATCCACTCTTAAATATACTAATTTTTCAGGATATAAATGGCTAAAGGACGTCATTTTTTTAAATTCAGAGTTTATGAAATAAATAGTAAAATGTTCATCTCATTATTAAAAAGATGCAGTTGAGGGGCGCCTGGGTGGCTCAGTCGGTTGAGCGTCCGACTTCGGCTCAGGTCACCATCTCGCGGTCCGTGAGTTCGAGCCCACGTCGGGCTCTGGGCTGATGGCTCAGAGCCTGGAGCCTGCTTCCGATTCTGTGTCTCCCTCTCTCTCTGCCCATCCCCTGTTCATGCTCTGTCTCTCTCTGTCTCAAAAATAAATAAACATTAAAAAATTTTTTTTAAAAATAAATAAAAAGATGCAGTTGAAGATAAAGGATTTTTTCATTAAATAACTTTTTAGATAAGAATATTGAAAGATGCTCAGGTACTAGTGAGGGAAAATCTTTTAAACAATGTCTCCTTCCAGGCATAATTTAAATCACAGTATTCTGCATTTTGACTATTTCAGTATTAGTCCTCTTTACTTTCTTATTTGCATGCCTAACAGCTAAAGTGCTACATTTTCAATCTAATGATTTTTAATAATATTTTTCTCTCACCATAAAACTTTGACCTATGTCAAGCATGCAGGTTTTATGAAGGCTAACCCAACTATGCCGTATATCTATGTGTGCTTGATACAAAACACCAACAAATAATAAATAAACTACATTTTTCTTCGCATTAACTATACACACTAAGGAATTTGACATAGAAATGAGTTTACAGTTACTCAGTAAGAATAAGTTCATAGCTTGCATATGGAAGACTTTGAGATGAGGTGGAATCAAATAAGAATTGTGACATCTTGCCTGAATATGCGTCCCAAGTCAAAAAGAAGTGATTTTACTGTTGCTGATGTTCGGGATTTTCCTTCTGGCTTCTTATAGTTTTCCCCTCATATCAAGCTAGTATTTCAGTCTCCCACTGATTCCTCAATATTTTTCTAATAAATCTCCTTTATCTTATGGTATCCACTTCTGTGCTTCCAGAGAGGTATTATGCAAGGTTTGCAGATGATCAAACTGAATCTCAGGAAATCAAGTGAACTTACAGAGTCATACAGTTAGTAGGAGGAAATTTAAAAACTAGGATTCTAGTCTCAAACCATTCTCTAATTTTGATGACTTAATTGTCAACTGTACAATAAAGGAGTGAACTCAGGTGATATAATTTCTACTTCTGAGACTGTATATTCTTAGTGTAGATTTTCTGTAAATTTTCTTCATAGACAAATTAACTCAATTAGAATAAAGCATATTATGCCTATATAATATTCAGTTAAACAGTTTTTTGAGTGTCTGTGATGAGCCCAACTTATTCCTAATAAATTTCTATGTACCTCTATCTATATCTAAATATCCATATATAATACCTATGAATTTTTCTGCAAATCATACTTTAGGTAAATTATTTTTTAAATACTTTTTCTATTTTGTTCTCTTTCTACATAATCAAAACTTCATTTTCATACTTTGAGAAGTAGCTCATGTGTTATGTAATTTCATTGCAGAACATCATTTACCATTATGAGATAATCTATGAAGTGATTTTATAAGAACAGTTCTCTGCTTGAATCTACTTGGTTGCTGCATAATAAAAAAAATACTGCTCTTTTCCACTTTAAGTTTTGCAGATGACATCCTTTCTGCACAATAATTCCTATATATATGTATGTGCATACATATATATAGGAATACACACACACACACACAAAATAGCATAGCTTAGGCTGCTTTGAATTCATGATCAAATTGAAAGTGCTGTGCTCTAAGAAATGTGTTTGTATACATTGTTAAGATTTGGGTTTGGAAATAATTTGCCAGCTCATCTCAGACAGGATCCTATTACTGACTTTGTAAATGGTTCTGATCAAGAGTGTTGGAATTTATAAAATAAATGCTTTCATAGTGGTACAGTTCTATATAAGTTCTTATGCTTAGAAAAAATATATATATACATATTTTCCAGAAAAACAAGTAATCATTTGAGGCAAAGTGATTTTTTTCTGAATAGGATATTCAAATTTCAGAAAACAACATAATTTTTCGGAGCCCTTGAAAATGATCGTTGATTTTTAGAATGTTGCAATGATCGTGTGCACGGACTTAAATAGAGTAATGGAATTAAAGTGAAGGATTTCACATATGAATATGATGGATCAATAAGTACTTAGACTAAAAAATTATTTTGCTTAAGGTTGCTCTTATTGGTACCATCATCTCATCATTGGTGAATAACATCACTATTTTTGCTTAGGAATCATAATGCTACATTTTTACAGCCAATGTGCTCTACAAAATATCCTTGTGGTTAAATATTTATAGTTCAGTTTATAAGTTTCTGGAAGTAGAGATCATAGTGCAAAGACAGCTAAGCTCTATCAGTTGACAGTATAATGAATAACCGCACACATATACATATAAATGCACAAACACACAAAGTCAAAATACAGGAAAGCCCATATAAGGCTTTATTTCATTTTCTTAAAATCACGTGAAACAAAGAATGAAGCAGGAAATTATATATAACAAGTATCATACACATGTTTGTCATAGGATGACATAAATTTTTGAGATAAATGAGCAGGGCCATTGAGTATCAAGCGTAATGCATGATTCAGTAACTAAGGAGGGTCTGAATGAAAAATGAACATTAAGCAGACGTTACCAGGAAGTGAAAGGCTGAAACCAGCTCTTAGGGAGGTGTGTAAACTTCAATAAGTAGAGTGTGGTAGTTGCAAATCAGAGTAGCTATGGGATTTAGAGAAGCACAGATTGAACCTTTACTTGCATAGCCACTGTCTAGCTGTGTCTTCTTTGTAAAGTCACTTAACTTGTATGAACCTCAGTTTTCTCTCCTGGAAAAATGAGACAATGTAGATGATCTCTTAAATTCCTTTAAACCTAAGTTGCAGTAATTATTCTATACTGTGCACTGGCTTTGCTTTATCTCCTACCTCTACAATGAAATTTCTCTCATTTTTCACTGTTGAAGTTCTACTGATTCTGAAACAGTCTTGTGCCTAAACATGTTCATTATAAGGGTATTTACTTTAAGGAATAACTTAACCTAAACAACCAATCAAAAGAAACAAGATAGGCAAGTTTGGGTTGGTCAATTCTAGAATATTGTCAATAAACTGAAAATTGTAATTTTTTTAAAAAAACAATGGCTATTAGAAGAAGAGGGGCACCAGGGTGGCTCAGTCGGTTGAGCGTCTGACTTGGGCTCTGGTCATGATCTCATGGTTCATGGTTGGAGCCCCAAGTTGGGCTCTGTGCTGACAGCTCAGAGCCTGGAGCCTGCTTCGGATTCTGTGTCTTCCCCTCTCTCTCTCTGCCCCACCCCCCCCCACTCATGTTGTGTCTTTCAAAAATTAATAAATGTTAAAAAAATTATAAAGAAGAAGAAAAAGTTGAACATATATTCCAATTGCAACTGTGTAAATCGTATTAATACATAAACTGAGATTAGAATGAAAAGGAGCCAAATATTAAGCATTTTTGAAGTACAAGGAATGAAGGTTATTTCTGTATTTATTTTGATTTTGATTAATGTGGTTCTTTATTTTTTTAGTAATGTTGTTCTAATATTCCTTATACAATAATGATAGTGATGATGCTAGTTAATCTTATCTATATTTTAAGACTTGGCTTAGATACCTTCTCCTGAATATGAATAAATCTCCTGCCCTCAATTATTTCCATTGCACGCTCTAACTTTTATAGCATTTACTAATTTAAATTTTATTGTATTATTTTTTCTACATATAAATTCTTTGGGGTAAAGAACATATTATCAACCTCTATATTTTCCCATAGCAACTAATTCTGTGCCTTATATATAATATGTGTTCAATAAATTTTTTCAATCCAATTAGCTAGGCCACAATGCCATATAATAAAGCAGAGTTGAAATTGATTGTTTAATTAATCGATCAAATATATATTTATTGAATTATAAATATTCAATATTTAAATTTAAATTAAAGTCAGGTTCTGCTTGAGAAGATGGGGATACAAAAGTAAAAATATAAACAAAGCTTAAGTAAGATACAATCTTTCAGTATGTCACATCTAACAGAGAGAAGGTTTTATGGCTGAAGAGTAAGGTAGCACAATAGGTTTGAGAAGGCAAGCAAAGCCAGAGGATACAAGGTCTTTCAAGGTCTTGGTAAGGAGTCTGGATTTTTATTCTAAACAGCATGGGAGACCACTGGAAGATTTTGAGCAGGTAGGCAGCATGAGGTTACTGGAATTTTTAAAAGTCACTTTGCTGTTTGGAGCTCTGCTTAAAGAACACAAGATTGTGAAAAAAAGTAAGGTCACAGGGGTTTTGGTAGAAATTGGTGGCATAAATTTTGATGGCAAGGTTATCAGAGATGGTAGAATAAGTCTGCTCTCTTCCAGTTTTAGGTTGTATACACTTCTAATCTTGGTCACTTAGAGGTTTTATATCCAGGTAAGGTCCTAAACTATCCTGGCTTCTGTGTCTGCTTATTAAACTGACCTTGAAAATTGCTAGATCTCTGCTAAATCCTTATATTAAACAAGTCTTCTTATGTCTGAAATTGGCTTGTTTCTTCATTTTTTTTTTCTTTTTTTACTTTTTTTTCGGAGAAGACACATATTAACCACTTTTAATTTTCTAGTTACTGGTTCTTAGGAAAGCCATATGTAGTACATTAATTGGTTTTTCTAACTTGCAAATGAGAAACCAGTTCAATAAATTTTTAATTCACCAAACAGCACAAAAAGAGTGGGCAGAGGGGCACCTGGGTGGCTCAGTCAGTTAAACATCTGACATCAGCTCAGGTCATGATCTCGCGGTTCATGGGTTCGAGCCCCGCGTCAGGCTCTGTGCTGAAAGCTCAGAGCCTGAAGCCTGCTTCTGTGTTTCCCTTTTTCTGCCCCTCTCTCGCTCACGCTTGTCTATCTCTCAGAAATAAATAAATATTAAAAAAATTTAAAAAAAAGAGTGGGCAGAGAAAAATTAAATGAATCTATATATTTTTCCATTTGTAATTTATACTATGCAATGTGTAAAACAGTCATACATTCATTACCTCATGACTCTGCACAAAAGCTCTATGAGGTAATAGTTATTTTCCCTAACTTACAGATGAAAACATATGTACAATGATTTAAGTAATCTTTTCAATATTACTCAGCTATTGAATTGTAGAGTGGGAATTTAAACTCAAATTAGTTTTATTTTTTAAGCTCTAGCCTGCTGTCAAACCTACTTAATACAAATACTTCACCCAAATTTGGATGCTTTAAATTCTTTTTACTGAAGTGTGGCTGACATACAGTATTATATTAGTTTGAGGTATACAACATAGTAATTCAACATCAATATACTTCACAAAGTGATCACCACAGTAAACCTAGCTACTATCTGTCACCGTGCAAAGTTGTTACCTATTATTAACTATATTACCTATGCTGTACATTGTATCCTCATTGTCTTATTTTATAACTGGTAGTTTATGACGTTTAATTCCCTTCTCTCCTTTTGCCCATCCCTTTTTTACCCTCCCCTCCATTTTGTAACCATCAAATTGTTCTCAGTATCTAGGAGTGTGTTTCTATTATGCTTGTTCATTTGCTTTTTAGATTCCACATGCAATTATATGGTATTTTTTCTTTCTCTGCCTTATTTCACTTAGCATAATACCTCTAGGTTCATCCATGTTGTTACATGTGGCAAGACTTCTGTTTTTATGGTGGAGTAATATTTCTGTGTGTGTGTATGTCTGTACATATGCCACGTCCTTTTTATCCTTTAATCTGTTGATGATCACTTAGGTTACTTCCAAATCCTGGCTATTGTAAATAATGCTGCAGTGAACGTAGTGGTGCATATTATAATTTTGGATTAGTGTTTTGTTTCCTTTGGATAATTATCCCAAAGTGAAATTGCTGGATCATATGTTAGTTTGGTTTTTGATTTTTTGAGGAAACTTCATCCTGTTTTTCATGGTGGCTGCAACATTTTTTATTCCCACCAACAGTACATAACTGTTCCCTTTTCCTACATCCTCACTAATACTTGTTATCATTTTGTTGAGAATAGTCATTCTCCACATGGTGTGAGGTGATATTTCATTGGGATTTTAGTGTGAGCTTTCCTGATGGTTAGTGATACTGAACATGCTTTCATGTGTCTAATTTTTAGTCATTTGAATGTATTCTTTAGAGAAATGTCTATTCAGTCCTTTGCTTATTTTTTAATTGGATTGATGGGGGGGAGGGTTTTGACCTAAAGTTGTGTGGGTTTTTTATATATTTTGGTATTACCCCCTTATTAGATATATGATTTACAAATATCTTCTTGCATTCAGTAGGTTGCCTTTTTGTTTTGTTGATGCAAAAGCTTTTTAGTTTGATTTGCTAGTTTTTGCTTTTGTTGCCATTGCCTGAGGAGATGGATCCAAAAATATTTGCCCAGACTGATGTATAAGAGCTTACTGCCTGCATTTTAGTCCAAGAGTGTTACAGTTTCCAGTTTCATATGAGTCTTTAATCCATTTTGAATTTATTTTTGTATATAGTGTGAGAAAGTGGTCCAATTTTTTAAAGAGGCTCTCTCTTCCCTATTGTATGTTCTTACCTACTTTGTCAAAGATTAACTAAGTATGGGTTTATTTCTAGACTCAATGCTGTTCCATTGATCTATGTGTCTGATTTTTGTGCCAGTATCATACTGTTTTGATTGCTATAGCTTTGTAATATAGCTTGAAATCATAAAGCATGATACTTCCATTATTGTTCTTTCTCAAGATTACTTTGGCTATTTGGGATCTCTCTTGGTTTCATACAAAGTTTGGGATTATTTGTTGTAGTTCTGTGAAAAATGCCATGGTATTTTAATGGGACTGTGTTGAATCTGTAGAATGCTTTAGGAAGTATGGACATTAAAAAATATTCTCCCAATCTATAAACATGTATATCTTTCCATTTATTTGTGTCATCTTCAATTTCTTTCCTCAATGTCTTATAGTTTTCATAGTACAGGTTTTCACCTCCTTTGTTAAATTCATTCCTAGGTATTTTAAATTTTTATGCAGTTGTAAATGAGATTGTTTCCTCAATTTCTCTTTCTGATAGCTCATTATTAGTGTATAGAAATGTAACAAATGTATTCACTTTTGTATCCTGCAAATTTACTGAATTCTTTTATTCTAATAGTTTTTTGATGGAGTCTTTAGAGTTTTCTATATATAGTATCATGTCATCTCCATATAGTAACAGTTGTACTTCTTTTCTAATTTGGATTTCTTTTATTTCTTGTCTGATGCCATGGCTAGGTTTTCTAACACTGTGTTCAGTAAAAGTGACAAAGATGATAATCCTTGTTTTGTTTTAATCTTAGAGGAAAAGCTTTCAGCTTTTTGCTATTGAGTATAACGTTAACAATGGGTTTTTCATAAATGGCCTTTATTATATTGAGGCATATTCCCTCAATATCCACTTTGTTGAGATTTTTAATCATAAATGGATGTTAAATGTTGTCAAATTCTTTTCTACATCTATTCAGATGATCATATGATTTTTTTTATTTGAGAGAGAGAGTGTGTGCACAGAGGAAGGGTAGAGGCAGAGGAGAGAGAGAGAGAGAATCTCTCTCGATCCCATGACCCTGGGATCCTGGCTTGAGCTGAAACCAAGAGTCAGACACTCAACTGAATGAGACATACAGACACCTCAGATGATCACATGATTTTTATTATATGTGTTGTTACTGTAGTGTACCGCATTGATTTGTGAGTATTGAACCATTGTTCCATCTCTGGAATAAATCCCATTTGATCATGGTATAGGATATTTGTAATGTGTTATTAAACTCAGTTGGTTAATACTTTGTTGAAGATTTTTGCATTGGTATTTATCATGGATACTGGCCTGTACTTTTCTTTCTTTCTTTCTTTCTTTCTTTCTTTCTTTCTTTCTGTATGGTTTTTGGTATTGGGGGTACTGCTGGCCTCATAGAATGGATTTGGAAGCATTCCTTTCTCTTCAGTTTTTGGAATAGCTTGAGAAGGATGGGTATTGGCTCTTTAAATATTTGTTAGAATTCACCTGTGTATCTGTCTAGTCCTGGAATTTTGCTTTTTTGGGGGAGTGTTTTGATCACTAGTTTGTTATTACTAGTAATTGTTCTGTTTAGGTTTTCTATTTCTTCTTTATTTAGTCTAGGAAGATTACATGCTTCCAGGAATTTATCTGCTTCTAGGTTATCCCATATGTTGGAATATAATTGTTTATAGCAGTCTTTTTTAATACTCTGCATTACTATGGTTTCAGTCATTATTTTTCTTCTTTCATTTTTGTTACTTATTTGGTCCATCTCTTTTTTTATTGATGAGTCTGGCTAAAGTTTTATCAATTTTGTTTATCTTTTGAAAAAAAAAATCTTAATTTTATTGATCTTTTCTCTTTTTTTTTTTTTTATAAATTTTTTTTCTTTTTTTTACGTTTATTTTTGAGACAGAGAGAGACAGAGCATGAACGGGGGAGGGGCAGACAGAGAGGGAGACACAGAATCGGAAGCAGGCTCCAGGCTCTGAGCCATCAGCCCAGAGCCCGACGCGGGGCTTGAACTCACGGTCTGTGAGATCATGACCTGAGCTGAAGTCGGACGCTTAACCGACCGAGCCACCCAGGCACCCCGATCTTTTCTCTTTTATTTTGGTTTATTTAATTTCTGGTGTGATCTTTATTTTATTTATTCAATTTATTTATATCTATTTATTATGTATTTATTCAAGACCAACTTTAATCTTGCTTATTTTTCTTTTTCTAGTTCTTTTAGGTGCAAGGTTAGATGGTTTGATACTTATTTCTGTTTCTTGAGGTAGACCTGTTTAAACTTCCCTCTTAGAACTGCTTTTGGACTGTTTTGTTTCCATTTTCATTTGTCTCAAGGTACTTTGTGATCTTCCCTTTGATTTCTGTGTTGACCCATTGGCTGTTTAGTAGCATTTTGTTTAGCCTCCACATGCGTGTTTATGTTTTTCCAGTTTTTGTTTTAAAAATTGATTTCTAGTTTCATACTGTTTTGGTTGGTAAAGATGCTAGATAGGATCCAAGCTTTCTTAAATTTATTGAGACTTGTTTTGTGACCTAACGTGATATTTCTTGAAGAATGTTCTATGTGCATTTTGTTTTATTTTTTTCTTTTAAAGTTTTTTTTTTTAATGTTTATTTAATTTTGAGAGAGAGAGAGAGAGGTGGGGGAGGGGCAGAGAGAGAGGGAGACAGAATCCGAAGTGGGCTTCAGGCTCTGAGATGTCAGCACAGAGCCTGAGGCGGGCTCAAACTCACAGATTGCAAAATCATGACCTGAGCCAAGTAGGATATTTAACTGATGGAGCCACTCAGGTGCCCCCATGTGCATTTTAGAAGAATGCATTCTGCTATTTTTGGATTAAATACTCTGTGTGTCTATTAAGTTTCAAATTATTTCTTTGTTGAATTTCTCTCTGAATGATCTATCCATTGATGTTAAAGTCCCCTACTGTTATTATATTACTGTCATTTTCTCCTTTTTTGTCATTAATATTTGCTTTACAGACACACACTCCCCTCTCTTGGATGCATAGATATTTACTAACATTATATCTTCTTGTTGGATTGATTTCTTTATCATTTGGTAATGCCTTTCTTTGTAACTTGTTACAATCTTTGTTTTAAAATCTATTTTATCTGATGTAAGTACTGCTACTCCAGCTTTCTTTTTGTTTTCATTTGCATGATATATATTTTTCTATCCCTTTATTTTCAGTCTGATTGTGTTTTTAGATCTAAAGTGAATCTCTTGTAGGCAGCATATAAATGGTTCTTTTTTTTTTTTTTTTTTTTTTTTTTATTTTTGGGACAGAGAGAGACAGAGCATGAACGGGGGAGGGGCAGAGAGAGAGGGAGACACAGAATCGGAAACAGGCTCCGAGCCATCAGCCCAGAGCCTGACGCGGGGCTCGAACTCACGGACCGCGAGATCGTGACCTGGCTGAAGTCGGACGCTTAACCGACTGCGCCACCCAGGCGCCCCAAATGGTTCTTTTTTAAATCCATTCAGTCATCCTATGATTTTTCATTGGAACATTTAGCTCATTTATGTTTAAAGTAATTATTGATAGGTATATATTTATTGCCATTTTGTTATTTGTTTTCTGGTTGTTTTTGTGTTTGTTTCTTCTTCTCTTCCCTTGTGGTTTTATGGCTTTGTTTAGTGTTATACTTGGATTCTTTTCTCTTTACTTTTGTGTAGAGACTTTTGATTTGTGGTTGCCACTAGTTTAATATATAGCATTTTATATGTATAGCAGTCTATATTAAGTTGATGGTTGCTTAAATTAAAATACATTGTAAAAGCACTAAATTTTCACTCCCCTCTCCTATGTTTTGTTTTTGATTTGTTTTTGACATCATGTTTTACATTTTACTTTTTTTCTGTATCCCTTGACATTGTTGTATATCTAGATGATTTTACTACTTTTGTCTTTTAACTTTAATACTAGCTATATAGGTGGTTGATCTTCTACCTTTACTATGTGATTAACCTTTATGAGTTAGACGTTTGCTCTTATAATATTCTTATTTCTAATTATGGTCTTTTCTTTTCCATTCAAAAAGCCTCTTTAAAATTTCTTCTAAAAACAGTTTGTGTTGATGTACTCTCTTAGCTTTTGCTTATCTGGGAAACTCCTTATTTCTCCTTCAATTCTGAGTATGAATCTTGCCAGGTAGAATATTTTTGGTTGTCAGTTTTTTCTTTTCAACATTTTGAACTCTTCTGGTTTGTAAAGTTTCTACTGAGAAATCAGCTGATAGTCTTTTCAGGGTTCCATCGTACATAACTAGTTATTTTTCTCTTGTTGCTTTTAAGATTCTCTCTTTAACTGTTGACACTTTAATTATAATATGTCTAGTATGGGTCTCTTTGGGTTCATCTTATTTGGTCTCTGTGCATATTGTTTGCATCTTATGCTATCTGTGCATCCTAGACTTGGATGTCTGTTTTCTTCAATATGTCAGAAAAGGTTTCAACCATTATTTCTTTAAATAGGTTTTCTGTCTCTTGTCTCTCCTATCGGGACCTCTATAATGTAAATGTTAGTATGCTTGATGTCCCAGAGGTCCCTTAAACTATCCTCATTTAAAAAAAAATATGTTCTGTTTGGGTAATTTCTACTACCCTGTCTTCCAAATTGCTGATCCATTCTGGATCATCTGATATGTTGTTGATTCCCTTTAGTGTGTGTGTGTGTGTGTGTGTGTGTGTGTGTGTGTGTATTTCATTTGTTATTGTATTATTCTACTATGATTGGTTCTTTTTTATATTTTCTCTTTGTTGAAGTTTTCATCATGTTCATCCATTCTTCTCCTAAGTTAGGGAAGCATTTTTATGACTACTACTTTGAATTCTTTATCAGATAGATTGTTTATCTCCATTTCATTGAGCTCTTTTTTTGAGGTTTTGTCTTTCATTTGGAACATATTCTTCTGCCTCTTCATTTTTCCTAACACTTTGTTTGTGTATATGTAGTAGGTAGATCAGTTATGTCTCCCAGTCTTAAAAGAATGGCTTTATACAAAATATGTACTTTGGGGCCCAGTAGTGCAAAACCCTCTGGCCACCTAGGCCAGGTTCTTTCAGAGAATCCCCTATGTGGGCTGTATGAATCATCTTGTTGGGGCTGCATAATGTTTGGTGCAACCTTGCTGGTATGTGGAATTGTTCCCTCATACAGCTTTCTGTAAGGTCTGGCTACAACTGCTACAGGCACACTGGTGAGCAGAGCTGTCCCCCAGCCTATCTGACTGAGAAGCCAAGCTGTGACTGTTGTGGGTATGCTGGTTTACATGGCTGGCCCCTGGTACAGCAGGACACTAGGCCTGGCTATGACAGCTCCATGTATGTTGGTGGGTGGGGCAATTCTCTGGCATGGCTTACTATAAGGTCTGGTTGTAACTGTTGTAGGTATTTGGGTGTGGCCACCCAGGACAGGGACACTTGGTGAGGCTTCAGTGCCAGCTGAGGGCATCTACCAGTTATGGTGAGACAGTGCATGCCAAGTGGCCCACTAGCTGTGATGGTGTGGGGAATCCCTTGGGAGGATCTCTGGGCAAGTCAGGTCCATAGGAAATATTGGTATGGGGTAAGTGGTGTTAGCACAGTAATTGGAGTGTGTCAGAACTTGTTCTTGATGGTATCAGGCCAGCTAAGTATAAGGTGAGTGGAAAAGAAACATGGTGCCTACCAGTGCTTCTGTCCCCAGAAAATGTTCCAACAAATATCTGCACCTCTGGCATACTCCCTAAAATTAGTCAATGGATTTCCTTTGTATGTAAACCAGGCACTTTTTAAACTGCTGCATTTGTGCTGAGGCTCAGAGCAAGTGAGACTGTGTATGCACCCTTTAAGAGTCTTAGTTTCCTACTAACTCCTGACTTTCCTAAACATAAGTCCCATTGTTTTTCAAAGCCAGACATTATGGGTAGTTGCCTTCCCAATGAAGACCTCCTGGGCTGTGGTGCCTGATGTGGGGCTTAGACTCCTTGTTCCTAAGTAAGGGCCTCTATATTATGATATCCCTCCTGCTTGTGGGTCACTATGCCAGGGTTTTGGATCCTAATGTTACTGCATCTACCCCTCTCTTACTTGTCTTGATGTGGCTTTTTCTTCATATCTTTTGTTGTGTAGGATTTGTTTTGCTAGTCTTCAGTTTGGTCTCAGAGATAATTTTATATGTAGTTGTAGATTTTAATGTGTCAATTAGAGAAGGCGAGCCCAGTTCTTCCTCTTCTGTATTTATATTGAGTATCTGGATTTTTTTTAATATTGTAGCTTAAGAATCAGTCTTTTGTACGTTTTGTAAACAAAATGCCGGTCCGTGGTAAGGGCTCAAGTAGTGCTTCTTGTTCGTTTGTTTGTTTGTTTCCTGTGAATTTGTAGGTTTTAAATACTTTCATACCCAAGCCCAAATCATTCCAAATCATAGAGGTAAGAAATAAATGTAAATATAATTTGTTGGTTATATTATAAATGCATGTTTGTGTGGTTTGTGTGTAAAAAGGTATACTACAGTTACATTTTACATTGTTAACTATTGAACTTGTAAAACTATAGTTGATCTTCTGTTTTGGCTGTTTGTATATTGGGTCAACATGAATACAAAAATTGATATGTTGACAAATTGCTTTTGAGCTTTCCTGTTTGAATCATCATAAATTACATACAATGACTATTAGAAAAACTTGAAAATGATATCTACATATTTGTTGTATGTTTTGAGCTTTCAGATTAGGTACCCTCCTAGGACTGGTCAGGACCAAAGAACATGTAAGCATTCATTTTCAGGTTCATTTATTCCAAGATGTATATGAAAGTGTACAGCTTAGAGAAACCTATTTGGAAAATGTATCTTAATTCTCCATTTCCCAGCTATACTGATTACTTTTTCTTTGACATTTTTTTTTGCCATTGACTATTTACCAAAATCTTAGATACTGACAATATCTGCTAATTTTCCAATTTTCCACCATCCAAGAATCAAATTAGAAGACCCATAAAAACTCCCAAGCTATAAATGAACATTAGGAATTCATGAAATGAAATTCTGATGTCTCAGTAAATCTAGTGTACATGCAAGCTGCCTTTCAAAGAGTTTAGGAGTGAGTCTGGGTATTGTTCATATGATATAATATTGTTAATAGGATGATATGGTTTAAAGAGAAACAGATTAATGAATCAAATATCTCATGTTTGTCTTCTAAGAGAAAATTTTGTGTAGGAATAATAATATACTATCCCCACTAAAATATTGTCAATTTATTTAAAATAAATCTTTCCTCCCTTAAAAGATCAAATGGCCCAGAAATACACAATAGCTAAAATTTCTCAATACATGGAACTACTGTTCTCTCTTATGTGAAGGTTCTATTTTTCCCCTTGATGTTGTTGAAGAAAATGACATTTGTGTGATTATGTTTGCGGTAACTATTACTGTACTATTTGCTGTGGGCAAACCTGGCCAGTGAGGTTCATCAGTTATAAAACCAGTCTTGATAAGACACTACAAGAATTTATATAGGTAAAATTCTTTAGTTCAATATCCTTTTTTACTTGCTTACCAAAATTTTGTAGTACCCAAGGAAGTTGACAAATGCAGCATTTATGATGACTTCTCCCTTTCAGTGTATATTCAAAACTTAATGCTAAAATTTGATTTCCAGGATGAGCACTCATGGCATCACCTGGAAATTTGTTAGAAATGCAGGATCTCAGGAGCCATTTCAGACATACTGTGTCAGAATTTTCACATTTATGAGTTCCCCAAGTGGTTCACATGCACATTAAAGATTGAGAAGCATTTTTCTACTACATCCCTTCTCATTACCTTTCTACTAACGCTGAAAAATACATTTCCTTTGGTTACTTTGAACATTTGTCCAGAATACATTGAACATGTGCTGGTTTTTTAATATCTGCTTTATTGTGATTGAGCAAAGAGACTATTTTGTTTTTGCTATAGTGTAGTATCCTGGCTATTGTATCCTTTATCCCCTTTAATAATTTTTGGAAGCCTGTCTAAAAATTTTGCCTGATACCTGTATTTAAGATGAAAAATACTTGCATCTGAGTGCATATTTTTTTGTCTTAGAAAATAAATATTGCCTTTCAAAGATTGAGTTCAAGCTCCATAAATAATTATATTTGCTGAATCCTTTACCTGGGTGACTTAAATTTAATAGTATGAAAAATATTGCTATTATTATCCCCACTTTGTGGATGAGAAAACAGATTCAGTAATGTGACCATAGTCAGATAAAGATTAATAACTAAAAATTCAACCGAGACCATATGACTCCAGGAAAATTAATCTTAGTCACAGTGTCTTGATACACTGGAAACACATGTATAGAAATGACCTTTACGATTCTGGAAGTTACATATATTTATTTCCAATGTATTTTTCTTAAGTTATTAACTTATATGACTTTGACATTTTATCTCCCCACTTCTAGCTTCCTTTTCTTCTTTTTCTTCTTTTCATATGCTTCTAGATTTGTCTTTCTTTTATGACTATTAATGATATATTTCATACAGTTTGCCGTAAATTTTGCTAACCTAAAAAAAAATAGGGGTGCCTGGGTGGCTCAGTTGGTTAAGCATCTGGCTCGTGATTTCCAGTCTGGTCATGATCTCACAATTTGTGAGTTCAAGCCCCACACTGTGCTCTACACTGGCAGCGTGGAGCCTGCTTGGGATTCTCTGTCTGCCTCTCTCTGCATCTCCCTTGCTCATGCACTCACTCTCTCTCTCTCTCTTTGTCAAAATTAATAAAACTTGAAAAAAAATTTAAAAACAGACTGCCTGTTATTTTACCGGCAAAAATTCAGAGATAACAGAGAATTGCAATCTGGGACAAGCAAGATATGGCAAAACCATAAGGAAGTCCACAGAACAAAGGACAGGAATGTTCTTTTATAAACGGAGAGGGGAAGTTGGGAAGGCTGTTAAAAACAAAAAGCCCACTGGAGTAAACTCTGAGTTTGAAGTATAGTGGCTTTTCATCGGCTGAGTGGTGGGTCTCTTTCATTGGCTGGGCTATTGCTGGGAGTTGAAGAAAGACTTTCTTCCACTTACTGGGATAATAAAGTAGCATCCACATGCAAGGTACTTCTCTTCTTTTTGGGTCTGCAATTGATATTGAGTGATAGGTCATAAGGAGCTCTCCAGTGCCAGTCTCCCAACTCCATTCTAAATGAGACTTCCTTTTATTAATTTTCACATTTCTTAAACACTTGCAAATTATGGTGCCAATTCTCTGTTCTTGACCTAAACATATTTATTCATTTCCTCAGCAAATCACTACAGGATGGATATATATCTATATCTATATCTATATCTATATCTAGATATAGATATAGATATAGATATAGATATAGATATATATCGAGATATAGATATATAGATATATAAGTATAGATATGTAGATAGGAATATAGATAGATAGATGGATAGATGGACAAACAGACAGTGTGTGTGTGTGTGTGTGTGTGTGTGTGTGTGTGTGTGTATGGTAGGCCCTGTGTTAGGTCCTGGCATTATAATAATGGGAAAAGAATTAGAGACTGCATTTAGATAGGTTCCAGCGTATTTAAAGAGAAATTATTGATCAAATCATTGTTACACTGACGAATATATAAGTACAACTGATCAGAGATTCATAGACCAGATATGAAAACTCTTACAACATACAGAAGGGGACTGTGCGGGATTTAAACAAGTAAAAATTGGAGTGGATATATGTAATGTTGAAAAAATATCTCAAGCAAAGAAAGATGGCATGAAGTGTAGGACCTGAGGGGAGGCTTGATAATGTGCTAAATGCCTTAGCTCAGACAAAGTGCCAATACCTACTTTCACCCTTCTAAATATGGTTGGGTACTGTTATGGGTTGAAGTGCACACCCCACCAAAAAAAATTGAAGTTATAATTCTCAGTACTTCAGAATGGACCTTATTTGGAAATAGAGTTGTAGCAGATATAATTAGTTAAGTAAGATGATACCATCCTGGAGTAGGGTGAAGCTTTAAATCAATATAATTATTGTCCTTATAAGAAGCCAGCCATATCAAGACACAGAAACATCCAGAATGTCATGTGATGTTGAATGCAAAAGTTGGAATTATACAACTGCAATCCAAAAAAAAAAAAAAAGCAAAAATTGTCAATAAACCAACAGAAGGTAAGAAGAGGCAAGGAAAGATTCCCCTACAGGTTTCACAAGAAACATGGACCTACCAGCATCTTGATTTTTAGACTTTTAGCCCCAGACCTGTGAAACAACAAATTTCTGCTCTAAGCACCCAATTTGTGATATCTTATTACAACAGCCCTAAGAAAATAATTCAGCCCCTTCAACTATAACCTAGAAAATCCGCTTCTATTTTTTTTTCCTACTAAAGTGTTACTAAGCAAAAATCTGAAAATAGTCTAATGTATGAAAATCATTTTGGAATTTAGTATCAAATGAGCAAAGAAAATATTCTTTACTGAAAATGAGAAGTTATATCTAAAATGATGAATCAGAGCAATAGTTTGAAATTTGGGATAAGCATTTTTGTTTTCTCATGTGTGTATGTATACGTGTTACATTAAATGTGAATGAGCAAAAATAAATAAGTGCTTTCAACATATTGTTAGCACATCAAATTTAATTGCATAATGGACATTGCTTGCAAGACTTTTCAATTATCAAGTAAAACCCAGTTATTACAGAGTCATTCATTTGGAAAAGCATAATCAAGAACCAGAAAATAAAGGAACCAACCACCAAAATCCTTTTTAATTGTTCTCATTTAAAACTGCATGTGCTTTTCAAAATCTTGCTTTCATATTTGAGAAACTAATTACAAAATATATCAGAGTACATCTAACTGCGAGTTCTACTCCTCCAAGCAGAATGTGGCTATTATAATTTCCATTAGGTAGTAGAAAAAATAATTTCCTGACATCAGTGGTATAGTCCCATTATTAGAACCAAAGATAACAAAGTTAGAAGATGGGTAATTTTTTAAAAGAGTATGATTGCATTCAGGGTATAAGTGGCCACATTATTTATAAGATTGTACATATACCCACACTGCCCCCCACCCCCACCTGCTCTCTTCTGTTGGGCACATGGATCTTAACAATAACATGTTAACCATCAATATTGTCATAATGTTCTTTTAAAGTTATATGTCATAACTTCTGGTAATTAAGCTAATTCAGTGATGCATTGTTAAATCAATTATTAAAAGTCAACTTATACCAATTTTCTCTCATCTTCTCAAAATTTGTAATAAGAAGCTTTCATATTGATTATGTAATAAAAAATTATTTATGAAAACAAACTGCAAAATAATGAATATGCCATCATCTTTCACTTAAAATTATACTTTTATATTCTGGACTACATGTTTATATTTTAAACAGTTTCTACTAATAACTTTAAAAATAAAATACCAATTTATTTTTCATTCAGTGCCCGGCACTGAAGATAGATTTTATATTACCACACCTTTTAACGTATGAAGTTTAATATTCATATGTTAAAAACATTTTGAAAGTTATTTCAAAGCTGAAGATATATTGTTAAAATGACATCCATCTAGTAGGCACATAAAATCACACCATATTTCCATGTAAGATGCCTCTAAAGAAAGAAACAACAAAAGTATTTACATAGTTGAAAACTAAAACCACTAGTTAACACTGTATCCTATTGGAAGCCTCCTACTCTTATGTCAGCAGTGCCATATTAAAAAACAAAAAAAAACAATAAAATAACAAAACACAACTACCAGGCTTCTGTTTGTATAATCTGGGTCCCACTCATGAAATGCACATAACCTGTTAAAAATGTGTTGTCTCTCCCCTAAAAGTTGGAGAATCTTAAGAATAGTCACTCTCTAAATGCCTTCTAATGATAATTGAAAATAAGGTAATGTGTTTTGGGAACACAGGAAAAACTAAAGAGTACAAGAATATGATAGGGATGATCCAGGAATTTTCTGACAGCATATGAACATCAGTGCTGATATCTGGCTTTTTCTAGCATCTGTCTTGCACTTCCAAGTTATTCTCTTTCCAATACTTTATGCAAAACATTTTACAGTGCAAATATGTGGTACAGCTACATAAATGAAATCAAAAGTTGGTAAAAGAGGGGCACCTGGGTGGCTCAGTCAGTTGAGCATCTGACTCTTGTTTTCAGATCAGGTCATGATCCCAGGGTTGTGGGATTGAGCCTCATGTCAGCCCGTCTCCCCCACCCCCCACTGAGTATGGAACCTGCTTAAGATTCTCTCTCTCTCTCTCTCTCTCTCTCTCTCTCTCTCTCTCTTTGCCTGCCTCCCTTCCTCCCTCTTTCTCTTCCCTTCTGCCTCTCTCCTCTGCTTGTACTCTCTAAAATAAAAAGTTGATGAAAGAAATATATTTAAAACTCAAAGTTATATAGATAAAAATTATCTGCCTAGGAAAAAGTTTATAAACAAAAATTGTTTATATTTAAGATGTAGAGCATAATGTTTTGATATAGTGAAATGATTATTATAATCAAACTAATTAATATATCTCCTAACAATTTTTCCACTATAATTTTGTGAAAAGTTTACCTGAAATCTACTCTCAGCATATTTCCAGGGTTCGGTATGGTATTAAGTATATTCATCTTGCTTGTAAATTAGATCTGTAGACCTATTCATCTTACAAAATTGGGAATTTATACCCTTTGACCAACATTTCTCAGTAACATTAACATTCTAAGTCCTGCCAAAAGCTGTTCTATTCTCTACTTCTAAGAGTTTGACTTTTTTCTTCTTAGATATTAGTTTTTTGGCCTTTTTTGGTCTTTTGAGATTCCATATAAATTTCTTTTTTTATTAAAAATGCCATTAAAATTTTGATAGGACTAGAATCTGTACATTGCTTTGAGTAATATGGACTTTTCCACAATATTAATTCTTCTAATTCATGAACATGGGATATATTACCATTTTTTTTGTCTTCAATTTCTTTTATTAACGTTTTATAGTTTTCAATGTACAGGTCTTTCACATCATTCATAAAATTTATTCCTAAGTGTTTTATTATTTTTAATGCTAATATAACTGGGTTTTTTTTTAATCTTTTAAATTTATTTAAACAAAAACAAAAGCAGTTCTTTTCTCCTGCCCTGCCTCTGGCAACAACCAATCTGTTCTCTATGTTCATAAGCTAGTTTGTTTATCCATTCATTCATTCCTTCATTCCACATACAAGGGAGATCACATGGTATTTGTTTTTCTTTGTCTGACTTTTCTACTTATAATGCTCTCAATTCATGTTGTCACAGTTGGCAAGATTTCATTCTTTTTTATGGCTTAATAATATTTCACTTAAAATATATACACACCATGTTTTCTTTATCCATTCATCAGTCATTGGGTACTTACGTTGTTTCTGTATCTTGGCTATTGTAAACAATGCTACAGTGAATGTAGGGTTGCATATATCATTTTGAGTTACTATTTCCTTTGGATAAACATCCCAAAGTGGAATTTCTAGATCATATAGAAGTTCTACTTTTAATTTTGTGAGGAACCTTTGTACTATTTCCCATAGTGGCTGCACAAATTTATATTCTCCCCAATGGTGCATGAACATTTTCTTTTCTACACCTGCCTACACTTGTTATTTCTTGTCTTTATTGTAGTAGTCATTCTAACAGATGTGAGGTGATGTGATACTGGGGCTTTGATTTGTATTTCCCTGGTGATTAATTATATATAACATCTTTCATGTACCTTTGGGTCATCATAACTTCTGCTCATTTTATGTGTGTGGGGGGGTTTCTGTTTGGTTTTGTTTTTTGTTTTTTTGCTTGTTTGTTTTTGCTATTGAGGTCTATGACTATTTTGTATGTTTTGGATAGTAAGCCCTTATTCAGATATATGACTTGCAAATATTTTCTCCCATTAAGTAGATTGGTTTCATTTTGTTTATAGTTTCCTTTGCTATAGTTTCCTTTGCTACAGCTCCTTAGTTTGATGAAATCTCATTTATTTTTTCTTTTGTTGCTTTTGCTTTTGTTGTCAGGTTCAAAAATTATTGCCAAGACCTATGTCAAAGAGCTTTCTGTATGTTTTCTTCTAGGAATTTTATGGCTTCAGACATTATATTTATTTATTCTATTTTATTTTTTTTAATATTTATTTATTTTTGAGAGAAAGCACAAGTGGGGCAGGGGCAGAGAGAGAGGAAGACAAAGAATCCAAAACAGGCTCTGTGCTGTCAGCACAGAGCTTGAATCCACCAACTGTGAGATCATGACCTCAGCCAAAATCAAGAGCCAGACACTCAACCAACTGAGCCACCCAGGGCCCCTGAAGACATTATATTTAAATCTTTAATCCATTCTAGATTATTTTTGTGAATGGTATAAGAAAGTGGTCGAGTTTCATTCTTTTGTGTGTGGTTGTCCAGTTTTCCAGGACCATTTATTGAAGAGACTGTTCTTTTTCCATTTTATATTCTTGGCTCCTTTGTCATAAATTACTTGGCTATGTATGTATATGTTTATTCTGGGCTCCCTCTTCTGGTCCATTAATGTGAATCTGTTTTAATGCATGTACTATACTGTTTTAATTATAATAACTTTGTAATATAGTTTGATATCAGGGAGAGTGATGCGTCAAGCTTTTTTCTTAATACTTTTTTTTTTTTTAATTTTAGAGAGCATGAGTTGGGGAGAAGGGAAGAGGGAAAGAGGGAGAGAATCTAAAGCAGTCTCCACACTCAGTACAGAGCCTGATCCTACCACCCTGATCCTCAGGGATCATAACCTGAGCCAAAATCAAGTCAAATGCTCAATCGACTGAACCATACAGGTGTCCTTATGTTCTTAATTGTTAAGATTGCCTCAGCTAGTTGGTTGTGGTCCTTTATGGTTCCATTAAAAAAAATCTATCTCTGAAAAATGCCATTGGAATTTTGTTAGGGTTTGCCTTAAATCTGTATATTGCTTTGGTAGAATTGACAGTTTAACAATATTAAAAAATACTGGGGAGACTGGGTGGCTCAGTCTGTTGAGCAACAGACTTTGGCTCAGGTCATGATCTCCTGGTTCGTGGGTTCAAGCCCTGCATCAGGCTCTGTGCTGACAGCTCAGAGCCTGGAGCCTGCTTCAGATTCTTGTCTCCCTCTCTCTCTCACAACAACAACAACAACAACAACAACAACAACAACCAATATTAAACAATATTAACCAGTCCATCTGCATTGAATATATTTCCATTTATTTATGTTTTATTTTCAGTTTCTTTTATTAATGTCTCATAGTTTTCAATACACAGGTCTTTCATCAGCTTGGTTAAATTTATTCCTAAGTATTTGATTATTCTTGATGCAATTATAAATGGATTTTTTCCTTAATTTCTCTTATTATATAATAATAGTTTTCTTTATGATAACACTTCATTATTAGTATATAGAAATGCAAAAGATTATTGTGTATTGATTTTGTATCCTGCAATTTTACCGAATTCATTTATTTCAATAGTTTGAAGTGGAGTCTTTATTTCTATGTATAATGTCCTACCATCTGCAAATAGTGGTGGTTTTACTTCTTCCTTTCCAATTTGGATGCTTTTATTTCTTTTTGTTGCCCATTGTTCTGGCTAGCACCTCCAATACTATGTTAAATAGAGGTAACAAGAGTAGGTATCCTTGTCTTATTCCTGATCTTGGAGTTGAGTATGATGTTAGCTGTGGACTTGTCATATATGATCTTTATTATGTTGAGGTATGTTCCCCCTATACTTGCTTTGTTGAGAGTTTTTATTGCACGTGGATGTTGACTTTTGACAACTTGTTTTTTTCCAACACTCATCAACACTTATTTCTTGTCTTTTTGATATTAGCTATTTTTACAGGTATAAGGTGATAGCTCCTTATGGATTTGATTTGCATTTCCCTGATGATTGATGATGTTGAACATCTTTTCATGTGTCTGTTTGCCATCTTTGTGTCTTTTTTGGAAAAATGTCTATTCATGTTCTCTGGCATTTTTATTTTTATTTTTTATTTTTTATTGTTTATTTATTGTTGAGAAAGAGAGACAGTGTGAGTGGGGGAGGGGCAGAGAGAAGGAGACACAGAATCCGAAGCAGGCTCCAGGCCCTGAGCTGTTAGCACAGAGCCCGACACGGAGCTCAAACTCACGAACTGTAAGATGACCTGAGCCGAAGTCAGATGCGTAACCGCCTGAGCCACCCAGGCACCCCTCTGGCATTTTTAATTGAAATACTTTTTTTCAGTATTGAGTTGTATACATAAATTTTGGATATTAATTCCTTGGATATATTTCCATATTGGAAAATATGCACTTAAAATAAAATGTTACTGCATAAAATGTTCTGCCTGTGTATTAGGTCCATTTGATCTGAATGTTGTTCAATTCCACTGTTTCCTTATTAATTTCCTGTCTGGATGATATATCCATTGTTGAAAGTGGAATATGGAGGTCCCATAATGTTATTATATTGCTATTTCTCCCTTTATTTCTATTAATTGATTTATATATTTGGGTACTTTGGTGTTGGGTGCGTATATATTTACGGTTGGTATGTCCTCTTTATGATTTGACCTCCTTATCAGTAGATAGTGACCTTCTTTTTCTCTTCTTACAGTCTTTGTCATAAAGTCTATTTTGTTTGATATAGTATAGCTACCTCTGCTTTCTTTTAGTTTCCATTTGTTTGGAATATATTTTCCCATCCATTCACTTTTAGCCTAATATGTCCTTAAAGTCAGTGGATCTCTTATAGGCTGCATATTGTTGGATTTTATGGGTGTTTTTTAATCCATTCAGCCGATCTATGTCTTTTGACTGAAGAATTTAATCTATTTACCTTTAAAATAATTATTTATGAAAAACAATGTACTGTTGCCATTTTGTTAATGTTTTGTAACCATTTTCCTTTGTGATTTGATTTTTGTTTGTTTCCCAGTGGCATGCTTTGATTTCTTTCTTTTAAACTTTTTTGTGTTTACTATGGATATTTTTATTTTTGGTTATCAGGAGACTTACATATAAGATATCATATGATAGCCAAAAATAAATCATAACCATGATAACCAAAAATAAAATATAGCCACAACCATATATAACCATATTTAATATATATCAGTCTATTTTAATCTGATAGGAACTTTGTATACCAAAAGGTTACATTTTGATTTCTCTTCCTATATTTGGTGTTACTGATGTCACAGTTTACATCTTTTATATATGGGGTATCTGTTAAACATATTATTGTAGCTATAGTTAGTTAAATATTTTTTAAATTTTTATAACAGAATTAAAAGTGATTTACATGTTTCCATTTAGTATTAGAGTATTTTGAATTTGTCTATATTCTTACTTTACAGTGAATTTTATATTTTCATGTTCTTAGCATTCTTTAATATCAACTTGAATACTCTTTTTAGCATTTTCTCTATGGCAGGAAAAGTGTGTGATGAACTCTCAAAGCTTTTTATAATTTTTTTCTTTTAATTGCCTGAGAAAATCTATCTCTTTTTCATTTTTGGAGGGAAACTTTCCTGGGTAGAATATTCTTGGTTGACAGTTGACAGTTTGTTGTTGTTGTTGTTGTTGTAGTATTTCCAGTACTTTATATATGTAATTCCACTTTTCCCTGGCTTTCCAGGTTTCTGCTGATAATTTTCCTGATGGCCTTATTGAGGTTCCCTTGTATGTGAGCACTCTTTTTTCTATTGTTGCTTTTAAAATTTACTCTTTGTCCTTGAGTTAAATAGTCTTAGTATAATGTGTCTTAGAGAAGATCTTTTTGAGTTGAAACTTTTTGGAGATCTATGAACTTCATGTACTTGGATGTCTAAATCTTCTTCCCTTTTTGAATTTCTCAGCCATTATTTATTTAAATAAGCTTTCTGATCCTTTCTCCCTCTCTTCTCCTTCTGGAACGCCAATAATTCATAATCATGTGTCTTGATGGTATACTATAGTTCATATGGGCTTTCTCCACTCTTTTTTATTATTTTTCTTTACTCCTCTGACTGGATAATTTCAAATGTTTTAAGTTCATTTATTCATTATTCCTGTTGGTCAAGTTTGTTATTGAAGCTCTCCATTGAATTCTTCAGTTCAATCATTATATTCTTCAACTCCAGGATTTTTTTTAATGATTTCTATTTCTGTGTTAAACTTCTCATTTTCTCATGCATTTAAAAAAAACTATGTAGTTCTCTATTGCTGTTTTCTTGTAGTTCACTGCATTTCTTTTCTAGTATTATTCTCAATTCTCTGTCAGATGGTTCATAAATCTCCATTTCTTTTTTTTTTTAATTTTTTAAATGTTTATTTATTTGAGAGAGAGAGAGAGAGAGAGAGAGAGACTGAGAGAGTGTGATCAGGGGAGGGGCAGGGAGAGAGAGAGGGAGACACAGAATCTGAAGCAGGCTCCAGGCTCTGAGGTGTCAGCACAGAGCCCAACATGGGGCTCAAACTTGTGAACCATGAGTTCATGACCTGAGCTGAAGTCAGAAGCTTAACCGACTGAGCCACCCAGGCACCCCATAAATGTCTATTTCTTTTGGGTTAGTTTCCTTTGGTAGTGTAATGTTTCCTTGATTATTTGTGTTATTTGTGGCTCTGAATTGGCATCTGCACATTTGAAGAAACAGACACTTCTTTCAGTCTTTATAGAATGTCTTTGGCATAGAATGCCCTTTACCAGGCAGCTCATTCAGATATTCTAGGTGGCTCAACTGATATAGATTTCAGGCAGGCTTGCTGCTAGAGTCTCTGGATGGGAAGGTCTGTTGCCTAGGTCAGCTAGTAAGCAAGACTGGTGCTTGAGTCCATAGGGGTAGGCCTGATGTTTGGGTCCACAGTGCAGATCTGGTGTTCACTTACAGTAGCAGGCCTGGGATCTGATTATGTGTAGGTCATGGATAGTGAATCCATGGGATTTGGCCTGTGGGTACCACCTCAGATTTGGGGTCAACAAAGTTCAGCCTTGCACTGGGACTGGCCATGATCCTTGGTTCCTGGGAACTGGACTGCACACTGGGGCTATGTGGGCCAGATGGCTTCTGGGGCAGGCCAGGAGTCTGGAGCCTCAGCCACTCTGGCACTGGGTTAAGACTAGAACCCAGGTACATGGGAGCCATTCTGGTGCTAAGGTGGCCTGAAGCTGGATCCTCAGGAGCCAGAATGGAAAACCTGGGTCTATTGAATTCATCCTGATACTGGAGTAGATCACGAGCCTGGATCCTTGGGAGCCTATCAGGAGACTGGGGCCATGGAGGATGTCCTGGCACTGATGTGAAACTGGCATTTAGAGCATGGGGCTGGCCTGGCATAGGTACAATTCTAGTGCTGTGGTTCATGGTGAAGTTTAGAGCTTACTTCATTTTCTTTTTTATATTTTTCTTATTTTTTAAAGGAATCTTTATATTTGCAATGTGTATTTATTTTTTTTTAATTTTTTTTTAACATTTATTTATTTTTGAGACAGAGAGAGACAGAGCATGAACGGGGGAGGGTCAGAGAGAGGGAGACACAGAATCTGAAACAGGCTCCAGGCTCTGAGCTGTCAGCACAGAGCCCGACGCGGGGCTCGAACTCACAGACCGCGAGATCATGACCTGAGCCGAAGTCGGCGGCTTAACCGTCTGAGCCACCCAGGCGCCCCGCAATGTGTATTTATTTTTGAGAGAGAGAGGGAGACAGCATGAGTGGGGGAAGGGCAGAAAGGAGGGCAGAGGATCCAAAATGGGCCTTGTGCTGACAGCAGAGAGCCTGATGCAGGGCTTGAACTCATGAACTGTGAGATCATGACCTGAGCCAAAGTCTTACACTTTACCAACTGAGCCACCCAGGTGCCCCCATTTTCCTTTTTAATAAATGGAGAGTGTCCTTCCCCATACTGGGCTGCCTGGCTTTGGAGGAAGGGTGACAGGAATAATGTGAAACTGTCTTTCTTATCCTCTTCAATGTATCTTTTATTATTTCCGTTCTCCACTCAGATGATATAATCCTTCACTTAATATTTTTAGCTCTTGTGAAGGTATTTTTGTGCATGGACAGTTGTTCAAATTGATGTGGCTGTGAGAAGAGTGTGGGATAAAATTTGCTCTGCCTCAAGGGATGTGAAGAAGGCAGAATTGACATGCCTTAATATTCAGTGAGGGCGGCAGTGAGGAAGAAGGAGCAATCATGACTTCCAAATTTCAGGCCCAGATAACCACAGGGGGTCTAAATATTGTGCCTGAGCCCTAGGTCTTTCTGTGGCCAGATACCAGAGAGAACACAGGTTTGTTGGAGCATTCATAACATGCCATTGCGTACATGAAAACTATAAACCTACCATTGTGTTTATCTTAATGTAAATATTATGTCCCATAGAAATGATCAAATCCCTGTGTTCACTCCCTAAAGACTTTTATATCTAACTGTTGAAATAATATTTTGGAAATTCAAAGTCAAATTTGAATATTAAGACCCACTTCTCTACATGCCAGCAGAGTCTGGCGCATGGATAAGAGTAATTGAATATGGGTGAAAAATATAAGTATTCTTTGTGCTTAATAATTTAAACACTTTACCCAAGACTTCAGTTTTCTCTGATTGATAACCACATAAGGCATTTAAGATAGAGGCTTTCAAGACAGAATTATGAAGAGGAAAAAAATCTCATATTTACCTCTGAATATGTGGAAGAAACAAACCATAAAAGATCAAAAAATGGAAAACAGTAATTTTTGGTTTTGTTTCCAAATGGCTCTGTTATGTTTCATTTGTATTTTGTCTTGTTTTACTTTGTTTTTCCATCCAAGCCTCTTGATGTGTTGTTAGATCTCAAGATCACCAAACACTAGTAATGTACTGTCGCATGGTTTAGTATTACAAAAGACATACACAACTTTACACACACACATGCTCTCGGAATATTTTTTTAAATCGCTCATGAAAGACATAAACACTCCTTCTATCTTCTTTAATAACTTTATTTTTAACTCCTGGTAACAGAATATTCTGACAGATGAGAAGTTATTGTGGACATTGTACAAAACAGGCAAACTATTTCTACAAATCTAGAGCTGTGAGGATATATGCTAAGTGTATGTCAAGACAAAAGCTGCAGCTAATTAGACCTCCAATGAATTTCCAGTGTTCTTCTTTTCCCTTAGAAAATTCTAGTCAAGATAACCCAATTAAATAATGCTACGCAGCCTCTGCTGCTGTGTTTCAAATTACTTCTGAGACAAAGAACAGCAGCTCATAAATGGTGCAGTTCAACCACAATTTCTGACCTCAGTATATAGATCAACAGTGCACACAAATCAGATCTAATTTTATCATGTTCCTGGGGGTTTTCTTTTCTTTCCTGGCTGAAACCCTCAATTATGATTCTTCTGATGGATTAGTCTCCTATAACTGACATTTAGATTTCAGTTTTAAACTGTATTTCATTATATTTGGTAGTGAGCACTTAAACTTTTTTTTTTTTAATATAATGGAATGCTTGTTTTTAGGTGCAGGTCTGTTGGCAAATGCTTTTCCTAGTTTTCAAGGTAATATCAGAATTCATATATAATGACATTAGAATGCTATACAACTGACCAAAACATGTCTTGCAAAACATGTTTAGTCTTGCAAGACATGTTTAGTCTTAGATTTTAGTGTAGTTCTTTTCCTTAGTATACTCATGCTAATTGAAATTCAAGCTACTCAGAACAATTCAGAGAGAACATGTTAAGTTCCCTTAATGTCCTTCACGACTTTGAAAAACATGTAGGATGAAAATGCTACACTCAAACCTAATTCAGGATGTATTGTTTTTCTAAAAAAGGAGAAATAATTAATTAAATTTATTAAATAGTAGTAAGTTTATCTGTCAGAGTGAAATGAGTTGACTACTATAGGGATGTGAGTTTAATTACTATAATTATAATTATTAGATTATATATAGGCTTGTATTTTTATAATTTATAATTGATTCACCAAATACAATTACTAGTACTTTTATTTTTGTTAATCTACAGCTATGAATTTCAAACTTCAAGAAAAATTCATACACTAAATCAACATTCTTGAACATCTATTATTTTTCAGGAAGATGATAAATGCTAAATAAATACAAAATAATCCCTGTCAGGAAAGATTTAACACAATGGGGAAAAAAGTGTTCACAAAAACTACCATGTATGATTCTATGTGACTAGTGTTACAGTGATAGGAATGTATGGAAATTCTAAGATAAAGATACTTTTTTATCCTGGGAGCATTAAAGAAGGTAGAAGACTTTGTGGAGAATGTAATGCTTCTATGGGCCTTGAGTAAGGAGTATGTTTCAATAGATTAAAGCTAGCACAGTCTATAGATAGAGGAATAAGGAGGGTGTGGGAGACTGTTAACCTCAAAGGGCCGTGGACCTGGGGCGGCGAAGGAACTGAGAAAAAGAGAGGACACTATAGCAAGGCACAGGGGACCCTGAGCCAACAGCCCGAGGCACCGAGGTTTATTGTACATATTCTTATATACGTTTTCACGAAAAACAGATCAGCAATGATTAACAACAGAAGCTTAACAAAGCATATCAACAATGTACATCTGATTCAGCTATCGTATGTATCTTGCGTACGAGAGCAGTCTTGCAGATACGTATGTTCCGATAAGAACCATTATGATAGAAGCAAAGACAAAGAAGGGAGTGAATGCTCTGTGCTATATACAGCTGGCTTCCTTTAAGCAAAACATCCCTATCTGTGTAGTAAAGAACAGACCACATTTTCCACGGGCAATTCACTCAGGTCCTTTCAGGTTATTTTTAACCTTACGATGTCGTTTTCTTGGAGATCTCAGAGCCTAAATGAATATGCGCCTATGGTCATTGTGGTGTTCTGTTTCCCACAGCTGCCCCTTTCTTTTTTCAGTGCTGCAGCTGCAGTAAGCATCTTATGATGAAAGCGCTGTGCATTCATTCGCCTTCTGAGGGTACAGTATCTTATGAGAAAGATAAGACAACATATTAAAACAGCCAAAAAGGAGACACCAAGGCTGTGCGTGATGCTTTGCCACCACCCTTGGGGATCCAGTCCTCCTAGGGTGTAAGCAATATCAGAACCTAGTTGCCCATATCGGGTTTGGGGAAAAAATCCTTAAACTTAAGTATGGAAAATTTTCTGTTGAAGTGCTCGAATGTCTAAAGATAAATTTCCCTGAATATTTTATAAATGATACACTGGATTTAGTTGTTTCCAAGACTGTTCTGCATGTTGTGTGAGATTCTTCAGTTGTCTCCATGTGGGAGGAGGGATCAGAGCCATCTTCCGTTTCCAGGGTCTCTTCAGGGTCAATGCTGCCATCTCTCTCACCAGGGGTTGGGTCATCAGGCCTTATAGCAGTGGATAAGTGTCCTTCATTTTGCTGATGTCTAATCCTGGGCCGGTCTTTCCGAGGAGGTATCCATATTGGTCGACTGGATCCATCTGGAATGACACAACCATAACCAGGACCTCAGGTGATCAGATTCCCGGGCTGCCATTGATTATCGTCATTTTTTAACCAGATAGGGGTTTTTTGAGTGTGGGAATCTATTGGAGTAAAGTGCTTATCCGCACGGGTATATGGCTCACCCTGCGGTAAATTAAAAAAAATTAAGGTAAATAATGCTTGGGCCATAATATCTTGGGGGGGGGGGGGGAGATTTCCCCCTTTTGTTTTTTGTAGAAGTTTTCACAATTGTTTTTTGAGAGTGCAATGGGCCCTTTCTATTAAAGCTTGCCCTTGAGGATTGTAGGGAATACCGGTAACGTGTTGAATCTGTCAGTCATGGAGAATGTCCCATAAATGCTTACTAATATATCCAGGCCCATTATCAGTTTTTACGGTAGTGGGTAAGCCCATAACAGAAAAACAGGCAAGCAAATGGGAGATGACATGTCCCGATTTTTCCCCTATAAGTGGGGAGGCATAGAGAAATCCAGAAAAGGTATCAATAATAACATGAACATAAGAGAGGCGCCCAAAAGCTGGAAAATGTGTAACATCCATCGGCTAAATACAATTTGGAGAAGTACCTCGAGGGCTATCCCCTGATGGGTGCCCAGTTAAATGCAGAGGTCTGCAAACGGGACAAGAGGAAATTATCTGCCTTCCCAGTCCCCTTGGAATTCTCCTGTATTTATCATTAAGAAAAAATCAGGAAAATAGAGGCTTCTTATAGATCTCAGAAATGTTAACACCATCATGGAAACTTTAGGTGCCTTACAACCAGGCTTGCCCACCATGGCAATTCCAAAACAATGGCTTCTAATAATTATACTGGTTTTTATACTATTGCAATACATCCTGATGACAAAGAGAAATTTGCATTCTCCATTGCTAGTCCAAATAATAAAGAACCCATGAGATGATATCATTGGACAGTCCTCCCCCAAGGTATGACTAATTCTTCTACTATGTGTCGATATCTCGTTGAAGGGAAGGCACAGAGATTTCGCATATACCCCTGTCCCATACATGCACAGCCTACCCATTATCAACATCTCCCAATACAGTGATACAGTTGTTACAATCGATGAACCTACACTGACACCACATTATCACCCAGAATCCATAGTTAATATTGCAGTTTACTCTTGATATTGTACATTCTAATGGCTTGGAAAAATGTATAATAACATATATCCATCATTTTGGTATCATACAGAGTATTTTCATGCCCTAAAAATCTTCTATGCTGTTTGTATTCATCGAATTCTCCCAAATCTCCACCCTGCTCCCCGAACCCCACTGATCTTTTTATTGTCTCCACAGTTATACATTTTTCCAGAGTGCCATATAGTTGCAATCCTATAATTTGGAGCATTTTCAGATTTTTTTTCACTTTGTAACATACATTTAAGTTTCTTTTATGTCTTGTTATGTCTTAAAAAAATTTTTTAACGTTTATTCATTTTTGAGAGACAGAGACAAAATGCAAGCAGGGGAGTGGCAGAGAGAGAGAGAGAGAGAGAGAGAGAGAGAGAATCTGAAGCAGGCTCCAGGCTCTGAGCTATCAACACAGAGCCCAATGCGGGGCTCAAACCCATGAACCATGAGATCTTGACCTGAGCTGAAGTTGGACTTACCCAACTGAGCCACCCAGACGCCCCCTGTTATGTCTTAATAGCTCATTTCATTTAGTGATGAATAATATTCCAGTGTATGGAAGTACCACAGTTTATGCATTTGTCTACTGAAGGATGTCTTGGTTGCTCCTAAAGTGTGGCGATTATGAATAAAGTTGCTATAAGCATGCATGGGCAAGTTTTTGTGTGAATACGAGTTTTCAACTTCTTTGGGTAAATACCAAGTAGTGTGATTGCTGGATCATAGGTTCATTTATTTGTTTGTTTTACAAAAACAAACATAAAACCTTCCCAAATGAACTTCCAAAGTGGCTGTGCATTTTTTATTCCCACCAGCAAGGAAAGAGAATTCCTGTTGCTCTACATGTTCATTAGCATTGGTGTTGACAGTGTTCTGAATTTTTGTCCATTTTTAATAGGTATGTAGTGGGATCATACTGTTGTAATCTGTACTTCCTTGATGACATAGTATGTGGAGCAACTTTTGATATGCTTATTTTCCATCTGTGTATGTGAAATGTCTATTAAGTTATTGGCCCATTTAGAAAATATAGTTGTTGGAGCACTGGGTGGCTCAGTTAGTTAAGCATCCGACTTTGGCTCAGGTCATGATCTCATGGTTTGTGAGTTTGAGTCCGACATAGGACTCTCTGCTGTTAGCATGGACCCCGCTACAAATCCTCTGTTCCCTGCTTCTGCCCCTCCCCCACTCATATTATGTCTCTCAAAAACAAATAAACAGTTTTTGAAAAACAGAGGCACCTACATGCTTCAGTAGGTTAAGCGTCCAACTTCAGCTCAGGTCATGACCTCAGGGTTTGTGAGTTTGAGCCCCGCGTCAGGCTGGGTGCTGATAGCTCAGATCGTGGAGCTTGAATCAGATTCTGTGCCTCCCTCTCTCTACCCCTCTCCCACTGACACTCTGTCTCTCTTTCTCTCTCAAAAATAAATAAACATTAAAAAAATAAAAGTAAACTATAAAATATGAAGTGTTTTCTTATTGCTGAGCTTTAAGAGTTCTTTGTGTATTTTTAATAACACTCTTTTATCAGATGTGTCTTTTGCAAATATTTTCTGCCAGTCTGTGGCTTGTTGTCTCATTCTCTTGAAATTGTTTTTCTCAGAAGTTTTTAATTTTAATGAAGTCTATCTTATCAATTATTTCTTTCATGGATGGTGTCTTTGTTGTATCTAAAAAGGCATCACTATACTCAAGGTCATGTAAATTTTTTCCCTACATTATCTTCTAAGAGTTTCATAGTTTTGTATTTTACATTTAGGTCTAGGATCTTTAATTTCGTGAAGTGTGTAAGATCTGTGTCTAGATTCATTTTTTTTTTACATGTGGATGTCAAGTTGTTTCAGTACTACTTATTGAAAAACCACATTTGCTCCATTTTACCAGCTTGGCCTTTTGTTAAAGATCAGTTAGATTTTTGAGTCTATTTCTGAGTTCTTTGTTCTTTTCCACTAATCTGTTCTTTATCCAATACCACAATGTGTTGATCATGTAGATTCACAATATTACTTGCAGTTGTATAGCATCAGTCCTCCAACTTTGTTCTCCTCCTTCAACATTGTATGTCCTATTCTGGATCTTTTGCCCCATATAAACTTTAGCATCAGTTTGTTGATACCCATTAAAGAACTTGCTGAAATTTTGACGGGGATTATATTGAATCTAAGAACTAACAGCTTGACAATATTGAGTATTCCTATTTATGAACATAGGTTATCTCTCCATTTACTTAGTTCTTTTTAATTCCTGTATCAGGATTTTGTAATTCTCCTCATAGAGATCTTGAATCTACTTTATTAGATTTATGCCTAATTATTTCATTTTGGGGGTTGCTAATGTAAGTGGTATTGTGTGTGTGTGTGTGTGTGTGTGTGTGTGTACATTTTTATTATTTATCTTGAGAGAGAGCACAAGAAGGGGAGCGGCAGAGATAGAGACATAGAGAATCCCAAGCAGGCTTCACACTACTGTCATGGAGCCTGAGAAGGGGCTGAAGCTCTCAAACTGAGATCATGACCTGAGCCAAGATCAAGAGTTGGACACTTAACCACCTGAGCAATCCAGGCATCCTGGTATTGTGTTTCTTACTTTCAAATTACATTTGTCCATTAATGATATATGGGAAAGTGATGGACTTTTGTATATTAACCTTATATCCTGCCATCTTGTCATAATTTCCTATTCCAGAATTCTTTGTTGTTATTTCTTCAGATTTTCTACTTAAACAATTATAACATCTGTACACAAAGTTTTATTTATTTCATCCAAAATTGCACACATTTTATTTTTTTGTTGTTGCTTTATTGCTTTAGCTAGAATTTCTATTATAGTGTTGGAATGGATTGGTGAGAGGGGACATTCTTAACTTTGTATATGATCTTTATGGTAAAGCTTCAAGTTTCCCATTGGTAAGTATGATGTTGACTATGGTTTTTTTGTAGATATTCTTTATCAAGTTGAGGAAGTTCCCTTTTCTTCCAAATTAGTTGAGATCTTTTATTATGAATGTGTGTTTAATTTTGTCAAATTATTTTTCTGCATCTGTTGATATGACTCTATGGTGTTTTTCTCTTCCAGCTTATTGATGTGATGGATTATATCAATTGATTTCTGCATGTTGTACCAACCTTGCATGCCTTGAATAAATCTCATTTGGTTGTGGTGTATAATTATTTTACACCTCATTATATTTTATTTCCTAATATTTTGTTGAGAATTTTTATATTTATGTTTATGAGGGAGGAATATTGATCTGTAATTTTCTAGTAATATCTTTGTCTGGTTTTGATATTAGGCTAATTTTTACCTCATAGAATGACTTTGGAAGTATTTCATCTACTTCAAACTTCCAAGAAGATGGTGAAGAATTGATACAGTTTTGTCCTTACATATTTAGTAGAATTCACCAATGAACCTATCTGGGTTTGATACTTTCTCTCACAGATTAGAAATTATTGATTCAATTTTTAAAATAGATCTTGGCCTATTATTCAGATTGTCTATTTCTACATGTGTGGGCATTGGGAAATTGTATTTTTCAAGATTGGTCTGTATCATTTATGTTATCAAAAATTTTTTCATAGGATTTCATTATGCTTTTAATGTTCGTGTGATCATAGTGATATCCCCTCTTTCATTTATCATATTAAAATTTATATTCTCTCTCTTTTTTCTTAGTATGGATAGAAATATATAAGTCATTTTGACCTTTTCAAGGAAATGACATATGGTTTCTTTGATTTCCTCTATTAATATCCCATGTTCAATTTCATTGATTTCTGCTCTAATGTTTAGTACTTCTTTTCTCTTTATTTGGATTTAATTTGCTTTCTTTTTCTAGTTCTCTAAGGCCAAAACTTAGATTATTTATTTTATATATTTTATAATATATGCACTTAATATTATAAATTTTACTCATTGCATCCCACAAATTTTGAGAAGTTGTGTTTTTATTTTTATTAAAATATTTTCCAATTTATGTTGATATTTGCTATTTGCCTATGTGTTTAGAGGTGTATTTTTTAATCTCATAGTTTTGTTTTTTCCAGTTATCTTTCTGTTATGGCTTTCTTGTTTAATTCCACTGTGGTCTGAGAGAAGACACTGTATATTTTTTGTGGGTTGGGGTGCAGGAGTGGCTCAGTCAGTTAAGCATCTGACTTTGGCTCAGGTCATGATCTTGCAGTTCATGAGTTCAAGCCCCACATCAGGCTCTGTGCTGACAACTCAGATCCTGGAGCCTGCTTCAGATTTTCTGTCTCCCTCTCTCTCTCTTTCTGTCCCTTCCCTGCTCATGCTGTCTCTCTCTCTCTCAAAAAAAAATAAACATTGGAAGAAATTTTTGGTATTTTTATGGCCCAGAACATAGTTTATTTCTGCGAATGTTCCATATGAGCTTGAAAAGAATATATATTCTTCTATTATTAGATAATGTGTCTATAAATGTCAACTATAACTGGTTGATTGATGGTGTTGTTGAGTTCAAGCATGTTCTTTATGATTTTGTCTGTTGGATTTGTGTATTTCTTTTTTGTAATGTTTATTCTTTTTTTTGGTGGCGGGAGAGAGAAAAAAATAGAGTGCTAGTGGTGGAGGGACAGAGAGAGAGAGGGAGACACAGAATCTGAAGCCGACTCCAGGCTCTGAACTGTCAGAACAGAGCCCAACATAGGGCTCGAACTCACAAACAATGAGATCATGACCTGAGCCGAAGTTGGACACTTAACTGACTGAGCCACCCACATGCCCCTGGATTTGTGTCTGATAAGTGTTGATGACTCCAACCATGATAACAGATTCTTTCCTAGTCATTCTACTAGTTTTTGCTTCACATAGCTCATTCTGTTGCTATGGACATATATGTTAAGGATTGTAATGTCTTTGAGAATTGACCCCGTTAGCATGATCTAATGCCCTCTTCATCTCTGATGCTGCCTGCTCCAAACCACTATAGCTACTCCTACTGTCTTTATTAGTATTAGCCTATTATACTTTTCTCCATCCATTTACTTATAATCTATATGCACTTATAATTAAGGTAGGTTTCTTGTAGACATGTGTTGTTCTTTTTTATCCATTATGACAATCTCTATCTTTTAATGGGTACATTTAGACCATTGACATTCAAAGTGATTAATTATGTAGTAGGATTAATATCTGCCATCTTTGTTACTATCTTTTTCCCCCTTATTCTTCCTATTTTTGTCTTCCACTATTTTTCTGACTTTCATGGTTTTTACTGAGCCTTTTTTATGATTCCACTTTCTTTCCTTTTTTAATATGTTGGTTGTACTTCTTTTTTTCTGTAATTTTTAGTGATTGCCTCAGAGTTTGCAATATACACTTACAGGTAATCCAAGTCTACTTTCAAATAACCCAATATCACTTACAGATACTGTGAGTTCCTTATAATGACAAATAATCATAATTCCTTCCTCCTGTCTTTGTGCCACTGCTGTCATTCATTCATGTATATACATATGTGTGTTTATAAAATCAAGTACCTTGTTGCTATTCTGATTTTGAACAAATTTATCTGTTACATGAATTAGAATAAGAAAAATTTTAATTTTATATTCACTTATATCAATTATAATAAGAAAAATATTTTTAATTTTATATTCACTTACTCTCTCTTCAGTGCTCTTCTAAGGTCATGTGGATTGAGTCTCTGGCATATATTATTTTCCTTCTCTGTAAAGAACTATTTTAGTGTTTGTTTATTTATTTTTAGAGAGAGTGAGAGTGTGCATGAGTGGGCACAGGGGCAGAGAAAGAAGGAGAAAGAGAGAATCCCAAGTAGACTCTATGCTGTCAACCCAGAGCCCTACACGAGCTCGATCTTGTGAGGTCATGACTTGAGCCAAAATCCAGAGTCAGACACTTAACCTACTCAGACATGTGGATTCCCCAAGAACTTCTTTTGATATTTCTTGCAAGGTAGATTTACTGGCAACAAATTCCGTCACTTTTTATTTTTCCAATAAAGTCTATTTCTCCTTCAGCTTTCAGTATAATTTCACAAAGTACAGAATTCCAGGTTGGTGGGTATTTTTCTCTTAATATTGAAATATTTCCATGCTTTTATTGTTTGTATGTTTTTTGAGAAGTTAGATGTAATTCCTATATTTATTCCTCTACAGGTAAGGTGTTTTTCCCTCTGCGGCCTCTTTCAGGACTCTTCTTTATCCTTAATCTTTAATAGTTTAGAAATTATAAGCTTGGTATAGCATTTTGGACATTTTTCCTGCTTGGCATTCTTTCAGCTTCCTAGATCTGTGGTTTACTGTCTGCTTTAACTTGAGGGAAATTTTCAGTCATTATTGCTTCAAATATTCTTCTGTTCTTTCTTTCTTCTTCTTATTCCCATTATGCATATATTGCACATTTTATAGTTGTCCCATAGTCCTTGGATATTATGTTTTTGTTTGTTTGCGTGTTTTCAATCTTTTTTTTTTTCCTCTTGTTATTCAGTCATTGAGGATTTTATTGCTATATCTTCTAGTTCAGATATTCTTTCCTCAATTATATCTAGCCTACTAATAAGCTCATCAAGGTATTTTTTATTTATTTTATAATATTTTTTATTTCTTTTTGAGTCTTTCTTAGGATTTCCATCTCTCTGCTTACATTGGTCATCTGTTCTTGCATGATGTCTACTTTATCCATTAGACCATTTAACATATTAATCATAGGTGTTTTAAATTCCTAATCTGATGATTCCAACATCTTTCCTGTCTGCTTCTAGAGCTTCTCCTGTTTCTTTTAAAGTGTGTTTTGAGACACCTGGGTGGCTCAGTCAGTTGAACGTCCGACTTCGGCTCAGGTCATGATCTCACAGTCTGTGAGTTCCAGCCTCGCGTCGGGCTCTGTGCTGACAGCTCAGAGCCTGGAGTCTGCTTCAGATTCTGCGTCTCCCTCTCTCTCTGCCCCTCCCCCACTCATGCTCTGTCTCTCTCTCTCTCTCTGTCAAAAATAAATAAACATTAAAAAATTAAAAAAAAATTTAAGTGTGTTTTTATTTTTCTGTTAAGGATTATAATTTTTCCTTTTGGTAGCCAGACATAATGTACCTGGTAAAAGCAACTGCTATAAATAGGCCTTTAGTAATGTGGTGGTAAGTTGTGGAAGAAGGAGAAGCCTTCTATACTCCTATGACTAGATCTTAGTCTTTTAGTGAGCCTATGAGTCTGGCCTGTGAATTTCACAAGTGTTTCTCAGGGTTTTTTCTTTCCCTTCCTATGTCAGACGGAACACTAGAGCTAATGGGAGTTGGGTATTTCCTTTCTCCCGGTTAGTTAGGCTCTAATAAAGCCCCAGCAGGTTAGGTTTTGCTTAACTGGTTTCTTCTAAGCTCAGGTCTTATTAATAAAAGCAATGCTCCGATAGATTTCAAAATGGTTCCTTTTCCACTACTCCTGTTGGAAGCATGAGACAAGTATTCTCCAGTATTTATTATGGAAACCTTGTTAGGCTCCTGGAAGTTAATTCCACCAAATTGTTGTGGTCCCTCTGGACTAACTCCATCTAGAATTTTGACTCAGAGTTGTGCACACAGAGCATTCAGTAATTCATCAACTACAGTTTAGGTTTCCTACTTGAGCACTGGTTTCCACAGTAGTCTCTGCTTCAGTAGGCTATGACTCTTCATATTTACCTTTTGTCCATCAAATATTGGGGACAGCAGTTTGTCGTGTGTCCTCTTCCCTCCTATAAATTCAAGAAAAGTTGTTGATTGTTCAGTCTGTTCAGCTTTTTGCTTGTCATTAAAATGGAGTGTGAAGTTTCACACTATTTACATGCAGAACTGGAAATTAGAAATCTCCTAAATTGGGGCACAAGGGAGACTCAGTTGGTTAAGCATCTGACTTTGGCTCAGGTTCTGACCTTATGGTTCCTGAGTTCGAACCTGTCATTGTGCTCTTGTGCTGACAAGCTTGGAGCCTGGAGCCTGCTTGGTTAGGATTCTGTCTCCCTCTCTCTCTGTCTGTCCCCTACTCACACTCTGTCTCAAAAATAAACAAACATTAAAAATATTTGGGGAAAAAAAGAGAAATCTCCTGAACATTTATTTTAATGTTGCTTGGCCATTTGCATTTCTACTTTAACACACCGCTTATTTATGAATAATGTACCTGTATTTTCTTTATTTGTACAAGCTTTTAAAAATTATGAGTTTGAATGCTTTAATAATAGTATTTTCTCCAATAGGTTAATTTTTATCACTATTTTTATTATACAAATATGTTTAATTTTTATACTATGAACCTAATATTATATGTTTTCTGACTCTGGAAACTTACTTTTAAGACATTGTCCTTTTATATACAATTTAAACTCATGGCCCACTTTTAGAAGCATACAAAGAAAAAGTCTGTACTGAGTGTGATGGTCTATAGTTATTTATGTGCTTTTCCTTTTAACTTTTTAAACTTTGCTTTGTATCACATCCTCTTTGCCCAACTCTGTCCTGCTTGAAGTGGATTAGGATTTATTACAGAAAGAATCAAAGGAAAAGATTCAGCTTCTGACATTTCAAAATGTTATTTGGAAGAAGTCAATAACCTTGAGAACTAGGATATTGCCATGAGGAATGATTGGCAAACCTCCTTATCTGTCTCTTTAGCATATCAAGAGCCAGATGTGTGAGCTAACCCATGAAGGTCCAAATTTAAAAAAAAACAAAAACAAGTAGGGAAGTCATTTCCTTTCCTGACCCAGGGAAATTAGAGGAGGAGTGGATTAGAAGCAGAGGTCTTGGAGATGACTAAAAATGGGAGTCCTGAATTTCTTCTTCTAGGTGTTTTTCTAGAAAGTGGCATTTATGTTAGAATGGAACATATTAGGGCACCACTCATTTGGGACTCTGGAGAAACTAGAATCAATAACCTGGCACCAGACTCATCAAACTAATTGACTAAGATCAATGACATTTGCATTCATTCTGATTACTTCATGGACAAATCTCTACGTAGATGAGGCTCATCAGGGATGCTACTAGGGCTATTTCTTGATCTGAAGGTAGAAAAAAGGTTAATGGACACAGACTTAAGCATTAAAAGCTAGGAATACTTAAAGACAAAGCAGAAAAATGAAGAAGATGGTTATGTTTTTATTTGTGCCTAAGTTATAGAAAGTTAATTTGCAATTCAACTGAGTTTCTTTCTAAAACCCAAATTACTAGAGGGCCATCAGAGTTTGAGAAGAAAGTTTGATAAAATTGTCAAAGTATTTTGTGTGTGTATTTTTAAAAATGAAGTAGAAAGTCAGAACTTTCAAATTTTGTTTTAATATGTGGAAGGAGATTAATAACCAATTCAAATTTTCTTTTATCAACCTCTCCTTGTAAAACAGGAGGAAAACAAAAGAGCTTTTACTACTAAACTAATGTGAATCCTTATGATTATTGGTGGCTCTTGTAAGAAACTCTCAAAATCACCATGAGTTATGAGGGAGGAAAATCTGTGTATTCCCATTGATACAGAATATACTTATATTTAAGTGGATTTTCTTATACATAATATCTATGTAACTAGGATTTCTGGTAATGGAAAAATGACTCAGTTTATGGGTGAGAAATATAACACACATATGTGTTTCAACACATTAAAATCTAAGTTTTGTATGCAAATGTTTGTATGTAATTATATCACATTCAATATTTACTGAACCAGAAACTCAAAGTGATTCTGATATTATAATTATTTATTTTCTCTTGTTCTTAAATGTCAAAAAAGTCAGTAATTTAAGTTTTCACCACTGGACACAAAAAACAGAATGATTGAAATCAAGAAAAAAGTCTTTGAGTAGCTGGTGTGTAATCTATGGTTCTTTGATATACCACTTACAACTCCATAAAGCAAAATTGGTGCAGGTGAATTTTCTTTTTTTTAATTTAATTTAATTTTTTTATATGTAATTTATTGTCCAGTTGGTTTCCATACAACACCCAGTGCTCATCCCAACAGGTGCCCTCCTCAATGCCCATCACCCACTTTCCCCTATCCCCCACCCCCCATCAACCCTCAGTTTCTTCTTAGTATTTAAGATTCTCTTATGGTTTGCCTCCTTCCTTCTCTGTAACTTTTTTCCCCCTTCCCCTCTCCCATGGACTTCTGTTAAGTTTCTCAGGATCCACATAGGAGTGAACACATGGTATCTGTCTTTCTCTGCCTGACTTCTTTCACTTAGCATAATACTCTCCAGTTCCATCCATGTTGCTACAAATGGCCAGATTTCATTCTTTCTCATTTCCAAGTAGTATTCCATTGTATATATAAATCACATCTTCTTTAGCCATTTGTCAGTTGATGCACATTTAGGCTCTTTCCATAATTTGGCTATTGTTGAAAGTGCTGCTATAAACATTGGGGTACAAGTGCCCCTTTGCATCACCACTCCTGTATACCTTGGGTAAATTCCTAGCAGTGCTATTGCTGGGTCATAGGGTAGATATATTTTTAATTTTTTGAGGAACCTCCACACTGTTTTCCAGAGTGGCTGCACCAGTTTGCATTCCCACTAACAGTACAAGAGGGTTCCTGTTTCTCCACATCTTCTCCAGCATCTATAGCCTCCTGATTTGTTCATTTTAGCCACTCTGACTGGCATGAAGTGGTATCTCAGTGTCGTTTTGATTTGTGTTTCCCTGATGAGAAGTGACGTTGAGCATCTTTTTATGTGCCTGTTGGCCATCTGGATGTCTTCTTTAGAAAAGTGTCTATTCATGTCTTCTGCCCATTTCTTCACTGGATTATTTGTCTTTTGGGTGTGGAGTTTGGTGAGTTCTTTATAGATTTTGGATACTAGTCTTTTGTCCAATATGTCATTTGCAAATATCTTTTCCCATTCCATCGGTTGCCTTTTAGTTTTGTTGATTGTTTCCTTTTCAGTGCAGAATCTTTTTATATTCATGAGGTCCCAATAGTTCATTTTTGCTTTTAATTCCCTAATGCCTTTGGAGATGTGTCGAGTAAGAAATTGCTGCAGCTGAGGTCAGAGAGGTTTTTTCTGCTTTCTCCTCTAGGGTTTTGATGGTTTCCTGTCTCACATTCAGGTCCTTCATCCATTTTGATTTTATTTTTGTGCATGGTGTAAGAAAGTGGTCTAGTTTCATTCTTCTACATGTTGCTGTCCAGTTCTCCCAGCACCATTTGTTAAAGAGACTGTCTTTTTTCCATTGGATATTCTTTCCTGCTTTGTCAAAGATTAGTTGGCCATACTTTTGTGAGTCCAATTCTGGAGTCTCTATTCTATTCCATTGGTCTATGTGTCTGTTTTTGTGCCAATACTGTGCTGTCTTCATGATTACAGCTTTGTAGGAGAGGCTAAAGTCTGGGATTGTGATGCCTGCTGCTTTGGTCTTCTTCTTCAAAATTACTTTGGCTATTTGGGGCCTTTTGTGGTTCCATATGAATTTTAGGATTGCTTGTTCTAGTTTCGAGAAGAATGCTGGTGCAATTTTGATTGATATTGCATTGAATGTGTAGATTGCTTTGGGTAGTATTGACATTTTAACAATATTTATTCGGGGCGCCTGGGTGGCTCAGTCGGTTAAGCGTCCGACTTCAGCTCAGGTCACAATCTCATGGTATGTGAGTTCGAGCCCTGTGTGGGGCTCTGTGCTGACTGCTCGGAGCCTGGAGCCTGTTTCAGATTATGTGTCTCCCTCTCTCTCTGACCCTCCCCCTTTCATGCTCTGTCTCTTTCTGTCTCAAATATAAATAAAAAACGTTAAAAAAAATTAAAAAAAAACAATATTCTTCCAATCCATGAGCACAAAATGTTTTTCCCTTTCTTTATATCTTCTTCAATTTCCTTCATAAGCTTTCTATAGTTTTCAGCATACAGATCTTTTACATCTTTGGCTAGGTTTATTCCTAGGTATTTTATGCTTCTTGGTGCAATTGTGAATGGGATCAGTTTCTTTATTTGTCTTTCTGCTGCTTCATTATTAGTGTATAAGAATGCAACTGATTTCTGTACATTAATTTTGTATCCTGTAACTGCTGAATTCATGTATCAGTTCTAGTACACTTTGGTGGAGTCTATTGGGTTTTCCATGTATAATATCATGTCATCTACAAAAAGTGAAAGCTTGACTTCATCTTTGCCAACTTTAATGGCTTTGATTTCCTTTTGTTGTCTGATTGCTGATGCTAGAATTTCCAACACTATGTTAAACAACAGTGATGAGAGTGGACATCCCTGTCATGTTCCTGATCTCAGGGGAAAGCTCTCAGTTTTTCCCCATTGAGGATGATATTAGCTGTGGGCTTTTCATAAATGGCTTTTATGGTGTTTAACTATGTTCCTTCATTCCTGACTTTCTTGAGGTTTTTTATGAAGAAAGGATGCTGAATTTTGTTAAATGCTTTTTTCTGCATTGATTGACAGGATCATATGTTTCTTATCTTTTCTTTTATTGTGATGTATCACATTGATTGAGTTGCGAATATTGAACCAGCCCTGGAGCCCATGAATGAATCCCACTTGATCATGGTGAATAATTCTTTTTATATTCTATTGAATTCGATTTGCTAGTATCTTATTGAGAATTTTTGCATCCATATTCATCAGGGATATTGGCCTATAGTTCTCTTTTTTTGCTGGGTCTCTGTCTTGTTTGGGAATCAAAGTAATGCTGGCTTCATAGCTGAATCTGGAAGTTTTCCTTCCCTTTCTATTTTATGGAACAGCTTGAGAAGGATAGGTATTATCTCTGCTTTAAATGTCTGGTAGAATTCCCCAGAGAAGCCATCTGGTCCTGGACTCTTATTTGTTGGGAGATTTTTGATAACTGATTCAGTTGCTTCGCTGGTTATGGGTCTGTTCAAGCTTTCTATTTCCTCCTGTTTGAGTTTTGGAACTGTGTGGGTAATTTGTGTTTAGTAATTTGTCCATTTCTTCCAGGTTGCTCACTTTGTTGGCATATAATTTTTCATAGTATTTATTCCCTGATAATTGCTGTATTTCTGAGGTTGTACTAATTCCATTTTCATTCATGATTTTATCTATTTGGGTCTTCTCCTTTTCTTTTTGAGAAGCCTAGAGGTTTATCACTTGTTTATTTTTTTCAAAAAAAAAACCTCTTGGTTTCATTGATCTGCTCTAGTGGTTTTTTTAGATTCTATATTGTTCATTTCTGCTCTGCTCTTTATTATTTCTCTTCTTTTTCTGGGTTTGGGGTGTCTTTGATGTTCTGCTTCTAGTTCCTTTAGGTGTGCCATTAGATTGTGTATTTGGGATTTTTCTTGTTTCTTGAGATAGGCCTGGATTGCAATGTATTTTCCTCTCAGGACTGCCTTTGCTGCATCCCAAAGCATTTGTTTCCATATATTTTTTAATTGCTTCTCTAATTGCCTGGTTGACCCATTCATTCTTTAGTAGGGTGTTTTTTAACCCCCATGCTTTTGGAGGTTTTCCAGACTTTTTCCTGTGGTTGATTTCAAGCTTCATAGCATTGTTGTCTGAAAGTGTGCATGGTATGATCTCAATTCTTTTATACTTATGAAGGACTGTTTTGTGACCCATTATGTGATCTATCTTGGAGAATGTTCCATGTGCACTCGAGAAGTAAGTATAGTCTGTTGCTTTGGGATGCAGAGTTCTAAATATATCTGTCAAGTCCATCTGATCCAATATATCATTCACGGCCCTTGTTTCTTTCTTTATTCTCTGTCTAGATGTTCTATCCATTGCTGTAAGTGAACTATTAAAGTCTCCTGTAATTACCACATTTTTATCAATAAGGTTGCTTATGTTTGTGATTGTTTTATATATTTGGGTGCTTTCAAATTCGGTGCATAGACATTTTTAATTGTTAGCTCTTCCTGATGGATAGACCCTGTAATTATTACATAATGCCCTTCTTCATCTCTTGTTACAACCTTTAATTTAAAGTCTAGTTTGTCTGATATAAGTATGGCTACTCCAGCTTTCTTTTGACTTCCGGTAGCATGATAGATGGTTCTCCATCCCCTCACATTCAATTTGAAGGTGTCCTCAGGTCTAGAATGAGTCTCTTACAGACAGAAAATAGATGGGTCTTGTTTTTGGTTTTGGTTTTTTTTTGTTTTTTTTTTTTTTTTCCCCATTCTGATACCCTATGTCTTTTGGTTGGAGCATTTAGTCCATTTACATTCAGTGTTATTATGGAAAGACATGGGTTTAGAGTCATTGTGATGTCTGTAGGTTTCATGCTTGTAGTGGTGTCTCTGGTCCTTTGTGGTCCTTGCACATTTCAGTCACAGAATCCCCATTAGCATCTCTTGTAGGGCTGGTTTAGTGGTGATGAATTCCTTCAGTTTTTGGTTTTTTTGGCAAACCTTTATCTCTCCTTCTATTCTGATTGACAGACTTGCTGGATAAAGGATTCTCGGCTGCATATTTTTTTCTGTTCATCACATTGAAGATTTCCTGCCATTCCTTTCTGGCTTGCCAAGTTTCAGTAGATAGGTCTGCTACTACCCTTATGTTTCTACCTTTGTATGTTAGGGCCCATTTATCCCTACCTGCTTTCAGAATTTTCTCTTTATCCTTGTATTTTGCCAGTTTCACTATGATATGTAATGCAGAAGATCGATTCAAGTTACGTCTGGAGGAAGTTCTCTGGGCCCCTTGGATTTCAATGCCTTTTTCCTTCCCCAGATCAGGGAAGTTCTCAGCTATTTGTTCAAGAACACCTTCAGCCCGTTTCTCTCTCTCTCTTCTTCTTCTGGAATTCCTATGATATGGATATTGTTCCGTTTGACTGCATCACTTAGTTCTCTAATTCTCCCTTTGTACTCCTGGATGTTTTTATCTTTCTTTTTCTCAGCTTCTTTTTCTATAATTTTATCTCTAATTCACTTATTCCTTCCTCAGCCACTTCAATCCATTCTGTGGCTGCCTCCATTTTATTTTGCACCTCATTTATTGCATTTTTTAGCTCCTCACGACTATTTCTTAGTCCCTTGATCTCTGTAGCAATAGATTCTCTGTTGTCCTCTATGCTTTTTTCAAGCCCAGTAATTAATTTTATGATGATTATTCTAAATTCTTGTTCCGTTATATTGGTTAAATCAGTTTTGATCAATTTGTTAGCTGTCGCTACTTTCTGTAATTTCTTTCAAGGAGAATTCTTCTGTTTCATCATTTTGGCTAGTTTTCTGTCCCTTATGCATTTTAAAAGCTTGCTCTGTGCTCTGCACCTGTGAGCACTGCTATATTAAAGGAGGGTCGTACACTGTCCAGGGGCTGGCCCTTCAGGAGGTGTTTTTTCGGAAATTGTTACTTGTTCTCTGTTGTTGACTTTGGTTATTTTATTACCCTACTCATAGTAATATTTTGGACACTCCACCAGGTGTGGTTTGATTTGCTCCTTGGAGTAGCCCTGTAAAGAAAAACAAACAGGAGACACAAACACGCAAACACAAAAACAAATAACACAAACAAATAAACAAAAACAAAAAAAATAAAGAACAAAAACATAAAACCAAAAAACATCGACTGTAAGTGAGGAAGAGTGTGGAAGAGCATGTACAAAGAGAAAAATGATGCGGGGGGGGGGGGGGGGGGGAAAAAAACGTTGATTAGGTAGAGAGATTAAAAGGCTTAATCCAGAGAGAGAGAAAGGAAAATAAAGAAGGAGGCAGGGAAAATGAAACGAAGATAAAGTTACTCAGACAGAGAAACTATATGGCTGGATTATTCCAGAGAGAGAGAAAGGAGTATAAAGAAGGAGGTGTAGAACATGTATCAAAACAATGGGTTAAATATGTCTGTTTAGACAGACCAATAACCAGAGTAAGCAGCTTAGGGGAGTGAAGAGATAAGGAGGAGAAAAGGGGGAGGGGGGAGAGAAAATATCTATATATCCAGAATTGACCTAGAGTTAATCCAGGCAATGCTGCATAGCTTGTCAGGAGTAGCTATCCTCAGGGTCTGTGCCACTCGGGTGGATATGCAGTTACCCAGTGCAAAGGGGTGTGATTTGGTGTTATATGGACCCACCTCCACTATGGGCCCTGGGAGTGATCCCTGAGGCCCCACCTTGGTGGTGACGGTGGTGGAGGCAAGGGATGGGTCCCCCAGTCTCTTCTCCACAGAGCCAGACTGGGTAGACTCAGTTGGAGTCATCCTCACTGTGCCACAGGTGCAGATGAGGTGGTCCTTCTATCTCGCCAACTCACCTGACCCTGCCCTTGGCTAGGATTCAAAGTCCCACTCTGTGCACTCTGGCACCGGGGAAGCACCTCTCAGTGCTGCGATATGTGGTCCCAGCTGGCTTTGTCTGTGCCGTGGCACTTCAGGGAGGACGTCCTTCTCCTACTGAGGACGGAGCTGCCGCCCTTGCCAAAAGCCCCTGGGGTGGCAGTCGCAGGCAGGCTTTGTCTTTTCTCACAGCACTCCAGGGAGACGGCCGCCTTTTCCTCCTGCAGACTGTGCCCTTGGCCCAGCCACTGTGCCGAGGGTGGCAGACGCAGCCAGGTTCTATGCTATTGTGCAGCCCTCCAGGGAGGGAACCACTTTCTCCAACTGAAGACTGAGCCCCTGACCTACCACCACACCCAGGCCTGGCTCCCCTCCTCCCCAGGTGTGCGAGCAGGGAGCCGGCTCCAGTCTGAAGAAAGCCCCACAGTTAGAGATCAGATCCCTCTCAGTCTCAGTCTGAGGTCTTTCTCCTGTCCAGATACGGTCCTACACTTCCCTAGCCGGTCTTTCTCTTCCCTTTGTCTCTCCGCAGAAGGGGGTCCCTCCCCTCCATGTTCACGTGGCCTTTTTTATCTCCCCCAGTTCACCGTTACCCACCTACCTTTTTCCCAGCTTTCCCATTTTCTTCCTAGTAGATTCAGTCTCTTTTCCTCTGACGCTCTGGTGTTCAAAGTCCTTTGGCTTCTACACTTCTTTGAGAGATGCGGGAAGTATGGATTCCCCTTCTTCTCTGCCATGTTGGCTTGGTTTTCAAATTTTCTTTACATTAAATAATACTGACCAAGTTCTTGATATTAAGTACTTAATGGATAATACAAACAGTCTCATTAATTTATTTTAGAATGTACTTCTGATCATTGTCATTGCATCTGTCACCCTTTCAGGCCATTCTAAGTGACTCACAGGTGATATTCAATCATCTCTGCAAATATAAACTTCACATTGTGACTCAAAACACACAAGGGCTATAATGTGGGAGTTTAACTCCAATTATTCCAAGATTGCAGAGTAAGGTTGGTAGTTTTACCTTTTTATTCAATTTAATGGCACTAATTATATATTATTTTCTTTATTCTAGGAAGTCTAAAAGAATAGCATTGTCTTGCAGATCTTAACAGCTTTTTAGAATCTAAGGAACATTTATCTGGCCTTATCAAATCTTGGGTAACAACACAACTTACATGAAAGATATTTATTGATTGAAAGGATGGTTCACCAGCCCTCTCCTATAAAAGACTCTTATTAATTAGGACAGAAGGTTTTCAAAGGTCAATAGCTAACATTTTATACTGCCAACTGTTCTTCAGATGACTCCTCCTTTTGATTTTTGTTAGTTTTCTTTATTTTAATTATTTCCCCTTTTACTATTGAAGAGGTGGTAGAAAAAAAAAACCTTTACAAATAAAAAAGAAGTCTAAAAAAATAAAAAGCAGCCTGTTTTCAAACAAGGCAGAATTGAAACAAATTCAAATTTTGTATTCACTACTTGCTCAATTCAAATAGCAGAATCAAATTTTCTGGCCTTTTTTCCATGTATTTTATTCATTCCAGGAAGCACTGGATTTTCTTCCCTAGTTGTTGTAAAGGATGAATTCAATAGATCATTTTCATCTCAAGCTTAACTAATTTATTAAGTAAAGTGATGTTAATTCTGAGGTACTACTCTAAGAATGTAAAGTAGTATTCATTTTAAAAGTAATACAAGGGAAACTATTATATATTTAGGCATAGTTACTTAAATAGTCAACAAAGGAATACTTAGAGTAATTGCTCTTAAGTTATATTTTTTGCATGATATGTATGCCAATCACACAGATTTAATCAGTCATCCAGATGTACACTAATTAACTTACAATCTTAAAAAATATGCTGACCACTTTTTATAAAAGTATAGTTTCCTTACTTTAAGATGCAAAAAAAAGTAATCCGTTTATTTTAGATTTTTAAATTTTAGATTGGTTAATTATATTGTTTCCGCTACCATCAAAAGATCGTTGGTACTTTTTTCCTTCCCCAAAACTGTTATTATTACACATCAGCATAACCTTATTACCTTATTAGAAAATGGTAGAAAGTGTAGGGGGTGCCTGGGTGGCTCAGTCTGTTAAGCATCCAACTCTTGATTTTGGCTCAGGTCATGGTCTCACCTTTGTAAGATCAAGCACCGCATCAGGCTCTACAGTAGGCCTGGAGCCTGCTTGAGATTCTCTCTTTCTCTCTCTTTTCCTCTGCCCCTCTCCCCTGCTCTCTATTTCTCTCTTTCTCTAAAATAGTAAGTAAAAAAAGAAAATTATAGAAAGTATAAACTAATAGACTTATTAGTTTTTAAAAGACACAACTTATTATAACATGGTAAAGTTCTTTTGGTTTTGTTTTTTTAAAAAAAGCTGAAAACAACTTTTTTTTTAAAACAACGTTTTTAATGAGAGAATAATTTTTGTTTAGGGAACAAGCTTAATAATCTCCTTATGGGGAAACAGAGGAGACCCTGAGAGGCACAAGACACGAGTTGGTGTAGAGCAAGCAAAAATATGGTGGAACTTCCCTTCATGAGGAAATTAGGGGTTTGGGGAAAGGCAGAGAGAAAGGAAGGGAGCAGAATGATGAAGAGTTGGAGCTCTGTGTAAATTCTCCATCTTCTAACAACCTTATATAAAGTGTTTAATATACATAAATGCATTTAAACATAGTTTATTTGGTGCCACTTGAGCTCTGAGTATCATTAAGCTAGTATACAGAAAACATGAAATAGAAGGTATCATGATCCATAAACTAAGCTAGATAATTCAACTTAGTTCTGTGCGGGATCTCCAAACCAAACCAGATGTGAGCTAAATTCTCATTGACTACACACACACACACACACACACACACACACACACACACACGGAGGGAGTATGGGATGGTGGGAGGGGATGAGAGGCCAACACAAGTCTCTTTAAAATACCCACTTATATATATAGTTCCTGCCTGGGGAAAAAAAAAAATCTGGTCCCCTTATTGTCAGCTAGGAAAACAACACTACTAACTAGTAGAACCAAAAATCATATAGTTTAGCCTATTGTTCTATTTTGTTTTTATTATGTTCACCAGTACACAAAAATTTCAGTGTATATGTGTTTACTACAGTTGTGCAGTCATTTGTAAAGAATTTTAGATAATTTACACAGTATCCATTTTTTTGTTGTTAAAATTCCAGATTTGGGGTTGCCTGGGTGATTCAGTCACTTAAGTGTCCAACTTTGGCTCAGGTCATGATCTCATGGTTTGTGGGTTCGAGTCCCACATGGGGCTCAGTGCTGACAGCTTAGAGCCTGGAGCCTGCTTCGGATTCTGTGTCCCTCACCTGCTCATGCCCTCTCTGTCAAGAATAAATAAACATTAAAAGAAAAAATTTAAAAAAAATTCCAGATTTAGTGTTAAAATTCCTAACCCCATGTTTGCTTCTGAAATTGTACAGAACCTTGCAGATATGTGTAAAGGTAAAGCAAAGCTTCTTTAATCTTTAAGCAAATAATAATTAGCAACATACATTTTCTGATTTCTATGAAAGGTCATACTATCGATTCTAAACTCAGATAGAAATAATTTTGTATTTGGACTATCCCAACGTGCCACTTATAGCTTATCTGTTTTCTCCTTAGACTAAATAAAAAAACATGAAAGTTTTTCTTTGATTTTTTTATTCAGAAGGAATTCAATTGAAATCTGCAGAGGTATGGTCTTTTCAATTCTTTCACTCTTCTTAAATATTCCCAAAACACTGAAAGGCAAAAATCAGAAGTTCAAAATAAACACCTTTTTCATGATAAAAAAAATCCAAAGCTACTTTTTTGAATTTTATCAGTTTTAATTGACTTGAGGCCTTGAAGAACTGTATCTGGCCTGAAACCACTCTGTCTGCGATATCTCCTAACTTCACCCTCAATTCTTTCCCCTCTCCATTTCTCTGAAGATACACTAAACATATATACAAGTGTGTATTCTGCATGTAGGGCAGCATTTTATTATTATAGATAGAACAAGAATACATATTAACTCAATGGGAAAAAAAACTTTCTACTTTCACTCATCTGACAATAGATATTGTGTCCATCTGTGCCAAGTATTGTGATAGACACTGGAGATAAAGAAAATGAAAGAAATGATTATAAATAAATGATATGATGAGGATGTGCCAGGAGCAAGAACAAAGTAAGTCTATGCAGAGGGAATGAGGGAGGTACAATAATGTTTTATTAGAGAAAGTGACTTTTAAACTGAGCTGAATGATCAATAAAAGTTAGCCACATAAATAGAAGTGAGGAGAATATACAGGTAGGGGGAAAAGCAAGTGAAGATAGAAATCAATATAGAATATGGCCTATTCAATGAATTTTTAAAAAGTCAATATAATTGGAACAAAGAGAGAAAGGGGAGTAGCAAGAGAAAGGCTGGAGAAATAGAGGTCAGAGCTGGTAGGTTTGGTTTTCATCCTAATGGCAATGAAAAGACACTCAAGAGTTTAAATAAGAGAATCAATTTAATAAAATACCTTTTTAAAAATTATGATACCAGGGGCGCCTGGGTGGCTCAGTTGGTTAAGCGGCCGACTTCGGCTCAGGTCATGATCTCGCAGTCTGTGAGTTCAAGCTCCGCGTCGGGCTCTGTGCTGACAGCTCAGAGCCTGGAGCCTGTTTCAGATTCTGTGTCTCCCTCTCTCTGACCCTCCCCCGTTCATGCTCTGTCTCTCTCTGTCTCAAATAAATGTTAAAAAAATAAATAAAAATTATGATACCTTCTTTGTGAAGAATCAATTGAGGAATGTAGTGCTGGGTATCAGTGAAGGCAAGGCTGTTGTCGCAATTCAGGTAAAGGCTGACAGTGACTGCTATAATGGTACCATGACCCGTTACCATGAATTCTTGGTACTGAAGGTAAAGATAAGTGAAAGCATTGAGTAGTTATTTAGAAGCTTGAATGGGTAGGAAATGGTTTCTTTGAGTATTAGGGGGAAATGTGATTGTTGATGGCATGAAGGATGGCTGCCAGAAGTTTGATATGGATAACATGGACGTTGGATTAATTTTTTGAGTAAACATTGGGATGACAATAAAGATGTGTGTGTGTGTGTGTGTGTGTGTATGTGTGTGTGTGTGTGTGTGTGTCGGAGGTGTAGTGAGGGGTTCAGTTTTGGATATGTTGATTTGAATGCCCAGCAAGATACCAAGGCAGAAATATTGAAAAGTAGTTGGACATTTGGGACATGAGTTGGAAAGTAGTTGGAGTAGGTCATCAGTACATAAGAAATAACTGGACTTGAGAACAAGCAAAGCCACCTAGTCAATGTAGAGTAGAAAGAGAAGAGAACCTGTTGTAGAAGGCTGAGGGACACTAACATTTAAGGGTTATGTAAAGCAGTGGAAGAAAAGAATACGGTGGTTTCATAAAGCCACAATGAGTGTGTGCTTTCAGAAACGGAACTTAAACAAGAATTAGAATTGTCCTTTGGATTTAGTAATAGGGGGGTTACTAGTGCCTAACAAAATGTTTGTACCTCTAATGGTAAAATGCCCAACAACAGGGGAATAACAAGAACAATGTGAATGATGAGAAAAGTAATGTCTTCAACAGTACAATGGTAAATACTTGTAAAAACATCCATTTCCTAGAAAGTATCAGCAATGTCCAAAACATGAGGAAGTGGAGAAGAGTGTAGACAGAAGTTTTACAGAGACTTCAGTAGTTAACAAGTAGCACAGATAGGGCCTATGAGCACATAGCTTGCAATGACATTTATGGTTGTTATTGCTTCTGTGGCCCTATACTCTGAATTGTCGTCTTAATGGTGTAGACAGTTTGAAACTCAGAGAAACAGATTATATATGATGATTATGATAATAGCACGATTAGAGAACTCTAAAGTACATCTTAGAACTACCTGTTAATAATTCATATTAGGACAACTTCCATTTTGAGTAAGGTGAGAAGGAATTGTAAATAAAATATATGAGATGGAGACTCAAATCTCCACTAGGCACACAACTTCACAACTCAGGGAATTCTTGGGAGACATCGCATAACACTAGCAGAGACCAGGGTCAGTAGGTGTGGATGCCAATAAAAATTGTGCACTGCCTATCTGAGAGGCATGAGGGATGCAACTGTAGTTTACAATTTTGATTCTATGTGCATCATAGAAAGCATCTCCAATTAGAATAGAGTGTACCTACTCCCAAAAAATGAACAGCAAACCAAACAAGCCCATTTGGAATAATTAGATGCACATCTCCTATGCATATCCATTGTCAAGTATATAGAAACTGAATGAAGAAATATTTTTACATGGAGGGGTTGCAGATGGAAGGTGTCTTCTAAATACACAGTAACTCACACCGTTAAAGGTGCTTCTACCTTTCTTTGTCCACAAGTGCTCCTGCTTTGTCATTTCACATAGACCCCAGCTTAAAGCCGATTGGTAACACCTATCTAGTTTTCCTATATCCACAGGGTGAATTGTACCTAATTTTCTCTGGATAATTTTATTATTTTGGTTGAAAGTTATAATATATCACACTACACTACTTTAATTTTTTGGAGGGAAATATAACAGCAGCCAAAGATCTTACTCTAATTTTTAAAGCATATAAAGAGTATTACTTTAAGGAAAAGCAGAATAGTTACAAATAACTGTTTCTCCTGGTGGTGTGGATTGTTCATTTTAACTTCAGTTGTGGTTATAAATAATATTTTCTCAAAGCTACCTTTTTGAGCTGTTACATTTTTTAAATGGTCACACATCCTTATAGCTTTCTTCAGGCCCCTGCAACACAAAGGTAGATGCTGCTCTGCCTAACTGACCACTTGGGGGAGGATTTTGTAGCATAGCTATATATAGCACTGGTTTCTCAGTACCATGGACAGCACACTCCAGATTACTATGACAATTCAGACTTCTGCAGAGATTCATCACATCTAGAAGAAGGTTGGGTGGTATTGGTAGCCCCTCCAGGAGCTGGCCCTTCATCTAGTAACATGACATTCTTTGGGAAAAATGAAAAGGGAACAAATCTTGTTTTATCTATAGCACTATGTTATTAATAGCATCTCAAGTCTTGTCCTTCTTACTTTTATATGACAATATACATCAAAACCTGAGAAGAACTGATAGTCACAAAGGCAAGCCAGATTTAGAGGATGAGATCAATTCTAGGCCATTCTCACTATGCCTGCTTGGATGAACCTATCTGTACCGCAGGTAGATTCAGGGACAAAGGGGTTTGGGAGATGATTGCAAAAGAAAATATGAAAATATGGGAAAATTTTACTAAGTCTTTAAGACTATTGAAGCTATGTGATATGATGAAAAAGACACTGGACTCAGAGTCAAGATTCCTAGGAACCAAGAGACAGGTATTTTGTGTATACTTTAGAGAGCCATTTTATCTCCTAGACTTGATTCTTCATGAGAAAAATAAAGGACTAGACTAAGTGATAATAATATTATTATATAGTTTTCAAAAGGAATTTTATACATACATCATAATTTAATATCCATGTAATTTTAGTGTATTGTTTACAATATATTTTTTGTATTTTATTCTCCCTTGAGTGAGAAATTGCAGAGAAGAAAAAAAATCCCTATTATTATTAGGACAAAAAACTTAGATGACAAGCAATTATACAACCGGAGCAAGTAATTACACTCAAAATTAAAAGCTTTCATTCTGCATATTTTAGGCTATTAGACTGAATAACAATCTGTCATCTATCTGCATCTGTTCTATCATTTAGACATAGCAACATCCTTAGAATTTATCATATATTCTGGGAACCAAAATTCACTGAAAAAATTAAGAAATAATCTTTATCCCTCATTAGGCAGAAGAATACCAGGCTATGTGTCTGGTGTGCTCATGTAGGGGAATGTGAACATTCATTTACTAGCCATTCCTCACCAGAAGATACCAGGTACAAACTTGTTCCTGGGGAGGGGGGTGGAAAAAACCACAGTGAAGGATTTTGGGTAGTTGAAGATGTATGTTTTAGGGATAGGATTTTCAAAACAAAATTTGGGGTAAAGAGACCCCAAAGGAATAGAAAGAGACTTTGATCCAGCAAGAGCATTTATGTGTGGGATTTGGTGACAGCAAAGCCAGTTTTTATTCCTAAATTTTTATGCATTTTCACTTTTATTATCAACTCTAATAGCAAATAAAACATATATTCATGTCTTCAAACCCAAACTTACTGAATCAAAAGTTACGGTGTTGATGCCCTAGTGAAATTCCTTGAAAAAATTGAAACTGGTATAAAAGAATATGGGTAAATCAGAGTTCAAGGTGATGCTAGCAGCTAACTCCAACCAGGAATCTGAGAAATGTTAGGCAGGAATTGACAGAAAATGAAAACAAAACTCCTGGAAAAGGAGCTGTGATTGATGTTGGCTTCCCACCTGGGATTATCCTCACACTCTTTGCTTATACTCTGAAACTTTTAAAGAGAAGATTCTCTTATAGGAAACAGGTAAAAATCCAGTTTTGTGATAAATATATTCAGGTGAGAAGAGAGCAGAAGTCACTCAAGCAAGCTGAATCAAGGTATTAAAAAGCTTAGGGGGTTAAATAAGTACAGTGTAACTCAATTATTTGGAAGATGGTTAAGATTCTGTTGGGAAATAGTGAGAGATGGAACATCATGGTAAAATTATGTAAGACCACTTTGTAAAGAGATGTTTACCATGTTAAGTTGTATGGATTTAATTTGATGGTAATAAGGAGAAAGATCAACATTTTATAAATGATCTTCAAATTTTGTTTTTGAAAGTTAACTGGTACCAGTGTGAATACTGGGTTGGAGTGGGGAAGGGCTGAAAGAGATGAGTTAGAGAACTACTGCAACAATCCAGCTTAGGGATGGAGAAAGAAAGGCATTAAGGCAGTGGTGATAGTAAAGGAGAGGAAGGGATAAATTGGACAGATATTTGAAAGGTAAAAAATAATCAGTTACTGAAAGATGGTGTGTAAAGGTTATAAAATTGCTAACGAAGGCTCTAAACACAAGAGCTTGAAGAATTGGGTAAATGATAATTTTATTAACAGTAGTATAGAATTCAAGAACTAAATTATTGTAATTTTCATCCAGGCTGGGTCAGGCTGCAGGATATCCAGGTGGAAACACTCCTTGAGTAAGTTTGGAGCTCAGGAGACAGTAAGGGCTATAGAATATAAAGTTTATCATAGATAATCTATAGATATCTCCTACTATAAATGTTCTACCATTGTACACCCAGGTCTTCCTCTAATCTCTTGATCATCCAAAATTAACCAAAACCTTATGAGATCAGGTTTGTTTTTTTTTTTTTTGTTTTTGACTGTGAAATTGTGCTAGAAAATTTGTGAAAGCACCAGCTTAAACCTATGCGGACACATTGAATATTTTTAAAAAAAGGAAAGAAAACATAAAATCTTTCTAAAATTTAAGTTTTAGTAAATTACATTTAGTAAAATGTATTAACATTATCTTAGATTCCATTAAGACCTATGACAAATACTTTCAATTTTTTCAAAACCTTTAAACAGTTTTCTGCCAAATACACCCAACTTAATTTAGATATCTTTTATTCACACAATTCACACAACTTCAGGACCATGATGTATCCTATCACACCTTAATTTAAAAAGCAAATAAAATGTCTTCTGTTTATGGAGGTATGAGCTCAGCATGATAATTCAATGTTCTATCCAGTTGCTAAAAACTGTGTTACTTGTGTGTTGTTCAAAAAACCATGTTCAAGATGCCCTTCTGTGCAGCTCTTTCTATGATAATAGGTAATGATTTCAAATGAGCATATTTCTAGGCAGTTTTGCCAAATAATAAATAAATGTTATACAGATTAATAAATAATTTAAACAAGGTTAAGAATGCTCATATGTACTTTAAGTCATTAAAATAAATATGAAGAATTAAACATAAAGGTCTATTGACACAGATAATGAAATTAAAAATGTAATTTTTTAATTGAAGTATAAATAAAAAACAGTATTAGTTTCAGGTGTACAATGAGCCAACAATTTATACTTTGCTCAGTGCTCATCATGATAAGTGTAGTCTTAATCCCCTTCACCTATTTCAACCATCCTTCCACCCACCTCCCCCCAAAAAGTAAAATTTACATCACATTTCATACTCTTCTTGGGCTCACCAAGAGTTCTGAGAATAAACTACATGAATCTTTTTTTCCCATCCATTTTTTGTTTTTATTTTTTTTTTTTTTTTATTTATTTTTTATTTTTCAAAATTTACATCCAAATTAGCATATAGTGAAACAACGATTTCAGGAGTAGATTCCTTAATGCCCCTTACCCATTTAGCCCATCCCCTCTCCCACACCTCCTCCAGCAACCCTCAGTGTGTTCTCCATATTTATGAGTCTCTTCTGTTTTGTCCCCCTCCCTGTTTTTATATTATTTTTGTTTCCCTTTCCTTATATTCATCTGTTTTGTCTCTTAAAGTCCTCATATGAGTGAAGTCACATGATTTTTGTCTTTCTCTGACTAATTTCGCTTAGCATAATACCCTCCAGTTCCAGCCACGTAGTTGCAAATGCAAGATTTCATTTTTTTTTTGATTGCCGAGTAATACTCCATTGTGTGTGTGTGTGTGTGTGTGTGTGTGTGTGTGTGTGTGTATTTATACACCACATTTTTTCTTTATCCATTCATCCATTGATGGACATCTGGGCTCTCTCCATACTTTGGCTATTGTGGATAGTGCTACTATAAACATGGGGGTACATGTGTCCCTTCGAAACAGCACACCTGTATCCCGTGGATAAATCTTTTGATGGAATACTTAGGTTTACTTAAATAATGACAAGTTCTGGTTTTTACTTGATTCTCTTTTTTCCTCACCTGCTTCCTCTCTAATATTCATCAGCAAAGACAACAAAAACATATTCTTATTTTTTCTTCTTCTTTTCGGTAATCTCCAAATGCACCCTAACCCAAATAAAAATCATTTCTTATGTGAGAGAGAAAATTATCTCTTTTCTTTCCCTCTTTCCCACCCTTAAATAGATTTTCCCTTCAGAATAATCTTTTAAACAAAATGTGTTTACTTTTTTTAAATCCTCAAAAGGTCCCCATTACACATAAAAACTAAACACCTTACACTGTTAATGTCCTTCATAATCCTGTGCCTACTTCCAACCAAAATTCACTCTTTCTCCCTCTAGCCTTTGTGCTTCAGCCATCGTGGGCTTCTTCTGATTCCTCAAATGTGCCACATCTATTCCATCTCAGGGTCCTGGCATCAAGTCTTCTTTCCACTTTGAACACTGTTTCCCTGGTGTTTGTTTAGCCTGTTCCTTGTTGTGTTCCAGATCTCTCAACTTGAATAGAAAAGTCTCTATCATTTTCCACTTTCCTCTGTGTAATATTAAAGTCCAGGACTGTTCTGTCCATGGGAGAGATGGTCACAGTGGTGAAGAGCCATCCAATGGCCAAGGTTTGAAGCTGTGGTTATATTCATATATCATATCTCTGGAAAGTTATTAAAACTTGCTTTGCCTAAGTTTCTTATCTGTAAAATAGGGGTAACATTAGTGATTACCTCGTAAAGCTCTTGTGAATATTAAATGCATTTAACTAGGGCTGGTGCAATTTAAAGATCTGAGAAATGATCTATTGCTCTCCCCTGGACCTCACACCTTGAACAGCACTTGGTACAAGTGGAAATCTAATAAATATTGAAAAAAAAAAAGAAAAAACGATCATGCTATACTCCTTATTTATATTGAAGTGATTTTTTTTCTTTTAGAAAAGATTCATTATCTTCTTTATTTCTGTCTCAAGATATGGGTATATATCCAAAAGGAAATTTATTTTTAAATTGTAATCTAACTTATCATAGATGTTAATATTAGATTATGCTGAAGGCTCACTGGTCTTATAAAATGGAACTAGTAATCCCTGACCTTCAGCAGTCCATAGAAATGTAGAGAAAAAGAGAAATGAAAAATAGCAATAATTTGCTAACTGTTTGTTAATTTAGTTGCTGTCTTTGTGTAACCCCACAGCTGCAATATAAGGCAGTTTTGATTGTAAACTGGGAAGAGTATAAATCATGGCTAATTAAAAGTGCCAAGGAGATCTGAAATATGACAGAATGCAATTACCCAATTTGGGCATGGGCCAGTCCAGTACTGGTTATCTGCTCTTGGAAATAATGTGGAGTTTTATGTGGCTAGAACAACTTGGTAAAATATAGCTGCTACACTTAGTTAGTATCTCAGTTTGCCACAGTCTCTTCATAGGTCTGCATTCCTAGGACTATGTACTACTTGGACAGGAGTTTGTGGAACTTTCTTTCTCACAAATGACCACGTATATGCACAGATCTAACTTTATATTGGCTACAGCTCAAGAGTGCGGTGATTTCCTGGTCTGGGATATCTACTGCCCTCAGAAACCACAGGCTGTTAATTTGGTTTTGAGTCAGAAACTGCTACTTTCTTAGTCTTGGGAATTGAATAAAACACAATTTGGTCCTCTCTTCAGCCAAGAAGATGGAATTTAATATAATATTTTTTCTTTTATGTATCTTTTATGTGTCTTGGGCTTTAATTTCATGCATATAAAGAATACTTGCAAGATTTTTTAATACTTTTTATTAGGTTTGCTTTCATTCTGAGCTGTGAGTATTATGAGTTCATTAATTTATTTCAAACGTGGAAGGAAAGTAGGTTTCATTCTAATACCTACCTGCCTTATAGTAGTTTTCATTATTCCCACTTAACACAGTGTTAGGGAAGTTAAATTCCTTCTGTAAGATCATTCACCTTGTCCCTGGCTAAGCAGGGATTCCAGCTCAGATCTAGGTGATTACAGAACCACTACTTTTTCCACAATACCCCCCTAGTTTATAAGGACAACTAGATGCAAAATTATAAAGAATGTTGAAAAAATGGATCTGACATTATCTAAGGCCTTAAAATTTTACCCTTTGGTTATAGAAAATGCTATGTATGTGCATAATTAGTGAGGACATCACCTCCTACTGCTTCTGCCCTTTTCTTAGAGGTCAAGCTATGATTATTGCTGGGATCCATGCATATCTGGCAGTATCTGTGCCCTGGTAAGTGAGCCTAAAGGAAACCATGGGCTTGAAGGGCTGAGTGGCTAGAAGAGGAGTTATCATTTCAGGAAAAGAATCACACATGGCAAACTCATCTCCAGGAGTTGGAGCTGATTTCAGCCTCCCTGTTGCAAGTGTATTTCTTGCTCCTCCACAAGAACACATTCCACGCTGTGTGATATTTGACAATTATTGCATGATGTGTTTGCTAAGAGACTGTTTGACTTCCTTGTGCACCAGCAATGTCTTGCATAGGGCTTGAAGCAGGACTTCAAAGTCTGTTGGTAGTGTAATAGCTAAAAGCCCTACCTCTGGGGTCAGCTCCGGGTTCCAATTTCTGTGTCACCAGTTACTATCCGTGTGACTTTTGACAAATTCATTAATCTTTCTGTGTCTCAGGTATCTCATCTGTAAAATAGACATACTAATGCTACCTACTTTTGACCTCTCAGTATAAGGATGAAATGAATTAATATCTGTAAAATGCATGGAAGAGCTTAAATAATGGATTGAGCTTAAATATTCCCCTATCGTGGTCATAAACCTTTGTTCTTTAGTCTTGCTGGGGCCTGGAGAGGAGCTTGGTTTGGCTTGTACAGTGTAGAGAGGAGCAAAAACTGAAATAGAATATGTTCAGAAATGGCACACACTCTTCACTTTTACATAGTCCCTCCTGCTACGTATTTTCTTACATTCTGCACCCTACACTCTTGTCTCATATGTCACACCTCCAGTAATTTGTTCTAAGACAGTGATAAAATTATTAAGGAGGACAGTACAGGGATTTGAATTCATTAGGATGGCACTGAGGTTTGATTCAATCCTTCTTAAATGCAACTGTTCAAATGGCTGTGAATTCATGTTAATGTACATCATCTAAGCTACATTTTCATATACACATATTACTTTTTAAAGCCAATACTTTATTTAAAATAGTGCTTGTGGAACAACTATTATCTTCTAATTACATAAATATGCATACAACCATCAGGTTACATATCAAATGTTAACAATTGCTGATGTTTGCTATAAATAAATTTTCAATTTTTTATTTTAAAATGGTAGTAGAAACACTTGAAAATTTAAAAATATCTTTTCATGTGAATAGATACTTATTTTTATTAATAGTACTAGACTAAATCGTATTCTATCATGTACTGTCTCATAATTTAGCCAGACTTGTATTAATGGACATTTTAATTTGTTCCAGTTTTCATGATTATTTAAAAAAATATTTTTGTAAAAACATTCATACATAAATTTTAATGCCCATCTCAGATCATAGCCTTAGGATAAATTTCTCTAATGTTATTGCTAGGATAAATGTTTTGCTGTTTTGGGGGCTCTCTATACATATTACCAAATTACCTCTAGAAAAACTGTACAAGTATATACTCTATATAAGAATGGGTGAGAAAGTCTGTTAAAAGGGCTTTCTCCCACTGAAGCTAACAGATCTTTCACCAGATTTTATAAATGAAAATATGGTATATCAGTATAGCTTCAATTTGCATTTCTTTGAATATTAGCAAAGTTGAATGTATCTCCAACTTTTCATTGGTTATTTAAAATTTTTCTGTTATGGGGCACCTGGGTGGCTCTGTTGGTTAAATGTCCAACTTCGGCTCAGGTCATGATCTCATGGCTCATGAGTTCCAGCCCCACAGTGGGCTCTGTGCTGACAGCTCAGAGCCTGGAGCCTGCTTGAGATTCTGGGTCTCCCTCTCTCTCTCTCTCTGCCCCTCCCCTGCTCAGGCTCTGTCTCTCTGTCTCTCAAAAATAAATAAACATTAAACAAAAATTTTTTTAATAAAATTAATTTTTTTCTGTTATGAATTACCATTCATATTGTAATGTAAGTTTTCATTTTAAATTGGGTATTCATGTTTTCTGATAAATCTGCCAAAATAATATGGATCCTAAAAAAAATGTGTTTTTTCATAATAATACTTTGCAAAGTATTTCCTGGCAGGTTATTCACTTTGTAATCTTGCTTTTTTCATGTTTATATGGTCAAATCAGGTGTTAGTTTCTCTGTATATTCATGCAATTAGGTCAACTTTACAAAGTCCATTTCCCTTTGAGTATTCATTTGTTCTTTGGTGTATTCTTAATTTTTTTTATTTATTTTTTTATTTTTTAATATATGAAATTTACTGTCAAATTGGTTTCCATACAACACCCAGTGCTCATCCCAAAATGTGCCCTCCTCAATACCCATCACCCACCCTGCCCTCCCTCCCCCCCCCCATCAACCCTCAGTTTGTTCTCAGTTTTTAACAGTCTCTTATGCTTTGGCTCTCTCCCACTCTAACCTCTTTTTTTTTTTTTTTCCTTCCCCTCCCCCATGGGTTTCTGTTACGTTTCTCAGGATCCACATAAGAGTGAAACCATACAGTATCTGTCTTTCTCTGTATGGCTTATTTCACTTAGCATCACACTCTCCAGTTCCATCCATGTTGCTACAAAAGGCCATATTTCATTCTTTCTCATTGCCACGTAGTATTCCATTGTGTATATAAACCACAATTTCTTTATCCATTCATCAGTTGATGGACATTTAGGCTCTTTCCATAATTTGGCTATTGTTGAGAGTAGTGCTATAAACATTGGGGTACAAGTGCCCCTATGCATCAGTACTCCTGTATCCCTTGGATAAATTCCTAGCAGTGCTATTGCTGGGTCATAGGGTAGGTCTATTTTTAATTTTCTGAGGAACCTCCCCACTGCTTTCCAGAGCGGCTGCACCAATTTGCATTCCCACCAACAGTGCAAGAGGGTTCCTGTTTCTCCACATCGTCTCCAGCATCTATAGTCTCCTGATTTCTTCATTTTGGCCACTCTGACTGGCGTGAGGTGGTATCTGAGTGTGGTTTTGATTTGTATTTCCCTGATAAGGAGCGACGTTGAACATCTTTTCATGTGCCTGTTGGCTCTTAATTTTTACTATATAGATTTCAATCTATAGTCCTAGAACTTATTTTGAGAACTATAAGGATACATGTTCCTTAGGCTTCAATTTGATTGTACCATCTACATAAAAATCAGCTCCACCTTTTGTGTATTCTAGAAGAATATAGGATTAGCTTTGTGTGGGTGTGGGTTTTTGACGATTTTTTTTTTTTCATCTATTGCTATTTGTCTCTTTGGGGTTTTCCACATCCGTTTCATCTGTCTTCATAATTTATATTTTCCTAGAAAACCAATTCTTAGAAAAATTTAAATATTTCCTGAATATTGAGCATGTTTTTCTCTTAATTTTCTTTTCATATTTAATTAATTATGTCTTTTACTTCTCTATTTTCCTAGAGGTTTGTCCATGTCATCTTTTTAAAAAATCAGCTCTTGGATTTATTTATGAATTGTAATACTTACTTTGTTCTACCTTATTCCTGATTTTATCTTACTAAGTATTAATTTCTTAATATTTTAGCTTAGGTTACTATTCTTTTTCATGAGGAAATGCTTGGAATCTTTTCATTATTTGTCATTTAATAATAAAATAATAAAAAGTAGAATTTTTCAAACTTATGGATTATTTTCTTTTCCTTTCTCTGTCCTGTGTTTTGTCCTATTTATTCAAAGAGTTTAGTAAACTTTTCCTACCAGTCCCTGTCTCTAATCCTTGTTCCTACCTCTAAGGACACGATTTGGAATTTTTAATCCAGATATTATTACATTATTTTGCTATTGGAGAGCTTCTCCTCTGAAAATTTTAACTTTAAAACTATGTTTTATAACAAGATTTAAGACAAATTCTCTCTCTCTTTTGTTGTTGTTGTCATAAACACTGGTTTTAGGAGTTTTTACTGAGCTTTCTAAGCCATAAATTTCTTATTCATAAAGAGATGCAACTACTTTCACATGGGAAGGTGACACATGGAAAGAGGCAGGGAAGAATGAGAACCTTGGTAGGGTACTCATCCTGGGTTCTTGTTGTTTTTGAGTCACACTGTGCCCTTGCCCAACTTTCAGAAGTTGGGTTTATCAACAGAATTCTGAGAACCAAAAAAATGTCATTATTTCTAATTTATGTAGTGTTTTTGACAGTTGCAATAAAAAAAGCCTGAGAAATGCCATTAACACATTTTCTGAATGTATACATATCTTAGAATGTCTTTCTGTCCCCTCACAAGCAACAACTTAACCATGTATAATATTGTCACCACCTAATTTCTTCAACATCCCATGTGTTGTGCTTATCTTGGACATAGTTTTGTAAAGGAGAAGTTAATATCAATTCTTTTTTTATTCATTTAAGTAAGCTATATGTTTTTTACCTGGATGTACATAACATTTTTCTCTTTTATCAATGAATTTAAATTTTTTTCCTCAAGTACTGATTAGTGAGCATTTCCATAAATTGATTTTATCTAGAACAGAATGAATCTTTTAAACTTACATGCATATCCATTTCTTTTTTCTGGAAATGTCCCATTATATACTTGTCTATTTTTCCTATTGAAGTTACTCTAAATCTTCCTTCCAGAGTTAATGTTTATTTTTGTTTGACTTTACTGTACTTTAAAAAATGGCCCCAAGCCTCAGTAATTTATTTACAAAACAAGCATTTATATCTTGTTTACGTTTTATGTCACTTATGTTACAATTTATATATTTTTTATTCTGTGATCTAGGTTGATCAAAAAGGAGTAGCTCCTTTTTGGAGTTTGCCATTCCTGTGGCAGAAGGAATAGTAAGGGAGATGGCAGAAACATGGAGTATTGTCCAGAAGTTCATCTTGGAAGTTACATACTATTATTTCCACCATGTTTTCTTAGCCCAAGCAACCTATGACCAAATTTGAAAATACAGAAGCATACTCCACTCCAGGAAGGCACTGTAAGCCATGTTGATTTGGGTAGAAATATATTATCTTCTTACAGGGCAGGGAGCACCTTATTGTAAACAGTAGTAAAATCAATGACAACATCTATGCTACTGTTGTCTATCCCCCAATTTTATTAGCTTTTTTTTAAGTCACATACATTATTTTGCTTTTTTCCTCTACATACATGAAAACTGGTCAATTGTATCCTTTACTTTACTGATCCAGAGTTCTATGGCACTAATTTTCCTTTTACCATCATTAACAGGGGTCCGGTTGTTTTAATTTCCTTGTAAACTATCTTCTCATTTACTTCAATTACTATTTTTCTTCATCATATTCTATTCTTCTTTTATAGAGGCCATGTACTCTTAAAATCTGCTTTAGATAAAAATAGTCACAAATTTTTTTTTCTCTTTCCTTTGTATTTTCTCACTGTTAAACAGGGTGAGATTTGTCCATACTCAATAATTGCCAACACACAGAATATAACTCTTTCTTCTTCTTGTTTTAACCTCTGGGTTATGTGCCAAAACCTCTTCATAAATCAGTTGGAGAGGACATTGATATAAACATTTTAATACTAAATTTCTGTGATGTATTCACCTGTTTTGTAGTTATTTTTGCTTCTTGTCTTCTCTTAATGGTCATCTACTCTTTGGGCTCCTAAGATTCAGGGTTCTCATGAATTATATTCCTTTTTCCACCTATAGAATACTGCTTTGGGCGACGACAGCTGTCAGATTACACATTGCCATTTAAAGTTCTCATTGATTATTCTTGATCATTTATTCTGTAAATATGAAGTATCCCCTTGGTTTCAAGAAGATAGTATGGGAGGAGTAAAAGAAAAGAGGAAAGATTGGTGATATTTATAGGGCAAGAAGATCAGCATTTCTTCTCAGAGTAGTTTCTTATGAGTAGGAGGAAGCCCCAGAACCTCCACACATGATTGTGCCCTGCACAATCTGGATGGCCAGTGATGAACATTGGCAGGAACTGAAATTCATCCCTCTCCATCAACCAAGCCATATGCTCTTCATCAGCCTGAAGAAGGGGTGCCTTTTGGCTGCTTGCACAACAATGTTACATGTGCTAACAGCAGCCCAGTTTTTTTTTTTTTTCTGTTTATGCACTTAATACAAATAGGGTCCTAAATATATAGTCTTTTGTGTCTGGCTTCTTTCAATATTATTTTTTTAATCTTCATTCATATTGTAGGTAGTTTTGGTTTATTCTTTCTCAGTGCCAAGTGGTATTTATGCAATTTATCTATTCTATTATTATTGTTCATTTGAATAGTTTTCAGTTTGGAACATATAAATATTTTTGCTATGACAATTAGAGTAGATGTTTCAAGGGAATATATTTTCTTATTGTTAAATATATTCTTAGGGGTACAATTGCTATATTATTATGTATGTGTTATATTGTTATATAGTCTTATGTATATATAGTTTTAGTAGTATGAGCATCTAATTTTCTAAATTGTTGGGGCACCTGGATAACTCAGTTGGTTAAATGTCAAGCTCTTGATTTTAGCTCAGGTCATGATCTGAGGGTTCTGTTGGTGAGATCTAGCCTCTGGTCCAGCACTGCATTGACAGTGCTTGAGATTCTCCCTTTCTGTTTTCCTCTGCCCCTCCCCACCTCCAGCTCACTTGTGCGCATGTGCTTACTCGCTTTCTCAAAAATGAATAAACTTAAAAAAAAAGTGTTTTACTAGCTGACACTCCCACCATCTGTGCATTGGGGTTCTGGTTATTTCGTATTTTTGCCATTGCCTAATACTTCTATGTTCTTCTTTTTTCCTTCTGATGGGTATGCAGTGGGTTTTTATTAGGATTTAATTATCAAATCCCTAATACTTACCATATGTATTAACATGTTGAGCACCTTTTAACATATATATTAAACTTTTGGATATGCTCTTTTATTAAGTGTTAATCTCTGCCCATTTTTCTATTGAATTATCTTGTTTTCTTATTGGTAGGGGTTCTTAATACAGGCTTTTGTTGAATATTTGTTTTATGAAAATGTTTCATGATTTGCAGATTTTTTTATCACTCTCTGAAAGGTGGTTTTTGATAACAGAAATTCTTGATTTTAATCTAATACAGCTTATTAAGTTTTTCTTTTGTGATTACTACCTTGGAGTCCTATTTAAAATATCTTTGCATTACCAAGTTCACAAAGATTCCTTTTTAATAAAAACTTTATTATTTTACCTTTCACTTTTAGATATGAATTTTGAACTGGTTATTTTTATGTGGTAAGCGTCCAGACACATTTTTCTTACAGATGCCCAATTTGATCCTAGGTCCTCTATTGAAAAGTTCATCTTTTGCTCACTGTAATATAGTATCACCTTTCTCATAAGTTCTAGGCAAATTGTAAAGTTGAAAAGCATTTTTTAAAATGACATAATGTGTAATAAGTGCTCAGTATGAACCACATTTTAAATGGCTTTCCTTTTTCTGGAGTTAAAGTATTTTACAAACTTCTTACTTATTCTTATTCAACTTAGTAAGAAGCAGTCCTGATACTTCCTTGGGTGATCTGCTGATTTTTATTAAGCTTTCTTGCCATGTGCAAATGACAAACATTAAAAAAAATGAAGTAAAAGATATTCTTCTGCTCATCACGACCTCTACTCACTACAGTGGTAATGCACTCATTAATAGACCTTTTATACAGTCAGAGAAATTTCTATCTCCAAGTAACCTTAGAAATGTATTGATTTTAATATAAGAAAAGTTTAGTCCCAGAAAAATGAAGTGGCTTGTCACAGTACTGGTTAGAGAAGGAGACTGGAGTTTAAACCCAAAAAATTCTGGGGCACCTGGGTAGCTCAGGTGGTTAAGCATCCAACTCTTGATTTCTGCTCAGGTCATGATCTCAGGCTTGTGAATTCAAGCCCTGCCTCATGTTCTGTGCTGGCAGCATTGTTCTTGCTTAGTATTCTCTCTCCCCCTCTCACTGCCTCTCCCCTGCTCCTGCTCTCTCTCTCTCCCTCTCTAAAAAAATAAACATACTCCAAAAATCCAGAAATCTTGGGTCTTTTCTAGAGACTCATATTTTTTAAAAAAACAAATAAAAGAAAAACCTGACTTACCTAATAATTTTTGAAAACCTCACAACTCAACAAAAACATAATTTCACTAGCTTCTTTGCTCTCCATATGATTGGAGATCACTGTGTCTCTGAATTTTGAGCTTAAGACAATGGAAGCCCTATTGCCAGGTTCCTGAGGATACTTGTTATGGGCTGAATGTTTGTTCCCCCCCCACACCCCCCGCAATTCACATGTTAAAATCCTAATCCCCAAAGATGATGGTATTAAGAGGTGTGGGACCTTTGGGAGGTTCTTAAATCATGGGAACAGAGCCCTCTTGAGTGCTATTAGAGAGGGGCAGTAGGGGGATGGATTAAATGGGTGATGGGGATTAAGGAGTTCACTTGCTGTGATGAACACCAGGTGTTGTTTGGAACTGTTGAATCACTATAGTGAACACCTGAAACTAATATTACACTATATGTTAGGTAACTGGAATTTACATTAAGGAAGGAAGGAGGGAAGGAAGGAAGGAAGGAGGGAAGGAAGGAGGGAAGGAAGGAGGGAAGGAAGGAAAGGAAGGGAGGGAGGAAGGGAGGGAGGGAGGGAGGAAGGAAGGAAGGAAGGAAGGAAGGAAGGAAGGAAGGAAGGAAGGAAGGAAGGAAGGAAGGAAGGAAG